>NC_056744.1:1804328045-1804628045 GCF_019279795.1 Protopterus annectens
AGTATGATGGAGGTTAACTTGGAGATGTTAGTCACCTGCAGATCTTTCATCAGGTGCTGAAATTAAACAATTATTTGGGCATAATAGTCCTCATTCTATGCCACTCTCTATGTTTCTGTGATGGCATCTCTATGCAGATGACATGTGAAAGACAACAATTAAAGAAATGACCTTCAGGGGGATGAGGTTGAGGGGCAAATGACAAAGAGAGAGAGAAAATGTTCAAATGAGTGGGCTGAGTATGGACAGGTAGATCAGTGGCCTCTCTCCATTGGCTGTTTTTATTTATTTATTTATTTATCCGGTCATGTTGTATAATCTCATTCCAAAGAGATACACAATGCAAGGAGGACCAAGTAATCGGTAGAGAGTACAAATAATGTCCAAAAACAACACAAAATGGAGGTCTGCAGTCCATGCCAGAGGAAGGGGTTAGCAAACATGTAGCAGTGACTACCCAGATGGCTACAGTAGGTTACAAGTAATAGCTACAGAATAGAAATACTGTCCAAAAACAACACAAAATGGAGGTCTGCAATCCATGCCAGAGGACGTGGTTAGCAGGCATGTAGCAGTGATTACCCAGATGACTACAGTATATTATAAGTAATAGGTACAGAGTAGAAATAATGTCCAAAAATAACACAAAATGGAGGTCTGCAATCCATGCCAGCAGTAGTGGTTAGCAGACATGTACCAGTGGCTACCCAGATGGCTACAGTATATTGCAAGTAATAGGTACAGAGTAGAAATAATGTCCAAAAACAACACAAAATGGAGGTCTGCAATCCATGCCAGAGGAAGGGGTTAGCAGACATGTAGCAGTGACTACCCAGATGGCTACAGTATGTTACAAGTAATAGGTACAGAATAGAAATAATGTCCAAAAACAACGCAAAATGGAGGTCTGCAGTCCATGCCAGAGGAAGTGGTTAGCAGACATGTAGCAGTGACTACCCAGATGACTACAGTACGTTACAACTTTCAGGCACATATTACATGTCTGTGGCTCACAGTGGCTTCAATACATAACCACTGATGTCACATTTTAGTACACAGCAGCTGATGCCGCATTTCATTACACATCAGATGATGTGCGCATTTCATTACACATCAGACGATGTCACATTTTAGTACACAGATGTTGATGTTGCATTTTAATACATAGCAGTTGTTTCACTACATAAAAACTGATGCTCTGTTTAACTGAACATCAGCTAATGTCATATTTCACTACTCAGAAGTTGATATTATATTTTGCTAAGCAGCATTTGATGTCAAATTTCACAACACAGCAGTTGATCTCATGCTTCATTATACAGGTGCAAAAGTCATGTTCCACTACGGAATAGCTGATGTCAAATTTCACTGCACAAAAGCTGACATTATGGTTCACTACAAAGTAGTTCATGCCATTTTATGTTCTGTTACGTCTGATTTCACACTTCACAGAAGCTGTCATGTTTCCCTACAAAGCAGCTCATGCCATGTCATGTTCTGTTACATGTCTGATGTCAGACTTCACAGAAGCTAATGTCTTGCTTCACTGCACAGCAGCAGCCAATGCCATGTTTCCCTACATAACAGCTCATGCCATGTCATGTTCTGTTACATGGCGGATGTCACACGTCACAGAAGCTGATGTCATGCTTCACTGCACAGCAGCAGACAATGGCATGTTTCCCTACACAGCTGCTCAGGCCATGTCATGTTCTGTTACACATCTGATGTCACACTTCACAGAAGTTGATGTCATGTTTCCCTACACAGCAGCTCATGCCATGGCATGTTATGTTACACATCTGATGTCACACTTCACAAAAGCTGATGAATTGCTTCACTGCACTGCAGCTGCCAATGTTTCCCTACACAGCAGCTTAGGCCACATTTCATTACACAGTGGCTGATGTCATTTCCTCTACACAGCTGACAAAATCATGTATTTCTGAGTGACTGAAAAGAAACTGGGGTCTATCAAATGCCCTAAGACTTAATAATTTGTGAGACTGTTATTAGTGTAATGATTAAAACATGCCTTGACAGTGGTTGAAAGCTTGTGTGATGGGACAATGAGAATTTAATTTGAGTAAAGAGGATTTCCAAGTCCTAGCACATATAGCCATTTCAGTGTGAGGAAAGAGGAGGGCAGTAGTTAAGCTAGCTATTGGAATGCAAGCCTAGAGTTTTCAGTGATGAGTAACCACAAATATGATTAACTGAATTACAATGAAGTTTTAAAAAAGGTAATAGGAGTATAAATCTGATTGTCTATTTATTAAGAAATTGTAATATTGTAGCATTTATCTGTTCACTTTCTGAAACATGCTTCATCCTATTCAGGGTCATGAGGGATCTAGAGCCTATACAGGCACTTCATAGATAGGTAAATGGCAGAGAATTAATCCTGCAGAGGATGCCAGTCCATTGCATTGTGTGTGTGTGTGTGTGTGTGTGTGTGTGTGTGTGTGTGTGTGTGTGTGTGTGTGTGTGTGTGTGTGTGTGTATATGTGTGTGCACACACACACACACACACACACACACACACACACACACACACACACACACACACACAGACACACACATGTAAACATGCCACATGGACACCTACTGGCAATTTGAAGGATTGTCAGTTCATATACATCATGTCTTTTGGATATGGAAGTAAACTGGATCATCTGTTGTGAAAAACCACAGGTGCACCACAGATTCTGCACAGCAGTCATAGCAGCTGGGAATTTAATCAGAGAACAAGCATTGCGAGGCAACAATATTAACCTGTACATCATGTCAAAAGCTACATTCCAGCTCGTATAAAAAAAAAAAAAAACTCTTGTTTAGAACTAAATGGGTTGAGGAGATTGAAAATATGAAAAAATGCAATCAATTTTGGAATGTTTTGTATGCAGAAACTTTTAAGTGGTTTGAGAATATGAGCTTTGGTTTAGCTAAATCCCAAAGAATTTAAATGATGGTACGTTTTCAGTAAATAAATGTTTTGGAGAAACATTGCACAGCTTAGGTCTGTTGCTTCATAGTAATACCATCATTCGTTCATGGTTTAGGCAAAGTCATTTGGTGAAGAGTCACGTTTTAATACAGATTTGCAATGTTATTTCTTTAGTCTTAATAATTTATTGTCATTTTGACATTGTCATCAGCAGATCTTTACGTTAATCATAAATATGCTCCCCATTTCCATTAGTTCTTATTGACAGCATTTCCTCTGCAGTGCATGCCCCTCCCCCTCCTTTCTACTTTGTATCTTTATGCCTCACTTTTTCTACACCCAGTTATGTCGTAATGTCAGTTTATAATGTGCATTTTGCATTTGACTGTGTAACTACTTTTGTTGTTCAGTCTCTTCTTTGCATTACAATCAGTTTATGCTAGTATTAACTATGGTTTTGCACAACCCAAGGTTGAAACTGGAAATGGGTCATCTAGATCAGTGTTCCATGCCAGGAAGCAAATGAAAAATAAATTAAAACAAATATTTTAGGAATGTACTAAAAACTTGGGTATCAATACCAGATCTATTAATGACAATATATAATGGATAGCCTTAATGCGTGTCGTGAGTAAGAAGTTAATTTATTTGGAAAAGGGAAAACATCTGAGGACAAAATGCTGGAGAGCTTCAGAATATATCTGAAAAAAGAGATGCTATAGTGCAGTGCAATTTTATTCTGCACCTACACTGAGACAGAGAGAATGGAAATAGATCTCACAAATACCCCATATATCAAGAATGATCCATTTGCTAGTGAGAATCAGTAGAAAGCATTAATATTTCTATGCAGGGAAAATGGACAGTTCCCTTAGAATTAGGTTATATGAACATCTCAATGATATCAAAAACAAAAAAACATAACAATGCCCTGTATAAGCACTCCGAGCAATGTGTAGGTTTTACGAAGTTCTTGTTTAATATTTTGGATGTTGTTAAACCCAGTCCTAGGGTGGGTGATTGGAAGAATACACTCAGAAAGAAAGAAACTGAGTGGTTATTTAGGTTAGCAGCAATGTTTCCCCAGGACTTAATGAAGCAGTTTCTATTGCCCCTTTTTTGTATGAGCGAGCTAATAATTTATGAAACGGGGATAGAACTTCATTTTACTAAGGATGGATATTTCATAAAAGCATATACACAAAGTATTTTTCATGGCGTTTTGGTTTAAGAGATATGTTTTAATGATAACAATTCTTTGTATGGAGAAGGTATTTAGTGTATACTTTAACAGATTTTTATATATTTTTAGTATTTAACATCTACAAACATTGGTATATGTCTTTAAATGACTGACAATTGGTTTTGTCATTTTTGATCAGCCAATCCCAGCTCTTGGGGTTTTTGTAGTCTCGGATCTTTCCTTTTCTTCCTCTTCATCTGGAATGCAGCCTGGAGACAACCTAACAAGAGCCATGGTTGCTCAGGAGGCAGATAAAAACAATCTGCTCCATCCTTGAAAGACCTCAAAGTCAGACAGGAATTACAGAGACTGGTACTTGAAATGAGATGTATTTAAATCTCAGGAACCAGGAGATCACAGCATCTGAGGCAGGAGGAAAAGAGAATCAACACCGGCATGAGTGACCAATGATCATCCTTCAGCAAAGCACATGAGCCAATCAGATGGGAAAGCCAAACCTTATTGGTCAGGTCAGTGCAACACTGTTTCCATTGGACAGAGGTCAGTGCAAAACACTGTTTCCATAGAATAAAGAGGCCAGTGCAACATATGAATGCAACATTGTTTCTATAGCATGGAGGGCTGTGCAACACTGTTTCCATTGTATAAAGAGGCCAATGCAACATATGAGTGCAACATTGTTTCCATAGGATAGAGGTCAGTGCAACACTGTTTCCATAGTATAAAGAGGTCAGTGCAACACTGTTTCCATTGGACAGAGGTCAGTGCAAAACACTGTTTCCATTTTATCAAGAGGCCAGTGCAACATATAAGTGCAACATTGTTTCCATAGGATAGAGGTCAGTGCAACACTGTTTCCATAGAATAAAGAGGCCAGTGCAACATATGAATGCAACATTGTTTCTATAGTATGGAGGGCTGTGCAACACTGTTTCCATAGTATAACATCAGGTCAGTGCAACACAGTTTCCATTGTATAAAGAGGCCAGTGCAACATATGAGTGCAACATTGTTTCCATAGTATGGAGGGCTGTGCAACACTGTTTCCATTGTATAAAGAGGCCAGTGCAACATATGAGTGCAACACTGTTTCCATAGGATAGAGGTCAGTGCAACACTGTTTCCATAGAATAAAGAGGCCAGTGCAACATATGAATGCAACATTGTTTCTATAGTATGGAGGGCTGTGCAACACTGTTTCCATAGTATAACATCAGGTCAGTGCAACACAGTTTCCATTGTATAAAGAGGCCATATGAGTGCAACATTGTTTCCATAGTATGGAGGGCTGTGCAACACTGTTTCCATTGTATAAAGAGGCCAGTGCAACATATGAGTGCAACATTGTTTCCATAGTATGGAGGGCTGTGCAACACTGTTTCCATAGTATAACATCAGGTCAGTGCAACACTGTTTCCATAGAATAAAGAGGCCAGTGCAACATATGAATGCAACATTGTTTCTATAGTATGGAGGGCTGTGCAACACTGTTTCCATAGTATAACATCAGGTCAGTGCAACACAGTTTCCATTGTATAAAGAGGCCAGTGCAACATATGAGTGCAACATTGTTTCCATAGTATGGAGGGCTGTGCAACACTGTTTCCATAGTATAACATCAGGTCAGTGCAACACTGTTTCCATAGGATAGAGGTCAATGCAACACTGTTTCCATTGTATAAAGAGGCCAGTGCAACATATGAGTGCAACATTGTTTCCATAGGACAGAGGTCAGTGCAACACTGTTTCCATTGTATAAAGAGGCCAGTGCAACATGAGTGCAACATTGTTTCCATAGGATAGAGGTCAATGCAACACTGTTTCCTTAGTATAAAGAGGTCAGTGCAACAATGTTTCCATAGTATATAGATGGAGGTGATTTGATAGCCTTATACCATCATTTGAAAGGGTGTGTAATCAACACCAAGTTGACCAATACCAGTGGATGATGTATTAACTGCTTTGCTCACAGGTAAAGGGATGCACGTAGTGTCTAAACTTATGCTGATTATTAACACAAAGTTTGCTTGCAATGCTTTGAATTGACACCAGGAATATAAAGAAAGTGCATAAAAAGGTGAGGTAACAGTACTTATTAGAACTATCCAAAGCCATGCACTCTTTAAAATATCCTTACACAACTATCTCTCATCTATATGGATTTACAAATGCTCCAATGCCCCCTCCTCTCCCTCCCAACCTCCTCCATAACCCCTTTCTCATCCCCTAATTTCCACCCTCTTCATAACCCCATCCTTACACTAAGTACCATTCATACCTGTATCTTCTCATCATATCCTTATGCTAAGTACATTCACACCTGTATCTTCTCATCATATCCTTACACTAATTACCATCCATACCTGTATCTTCTCATCATATCCTTACAGTAATTAACATCCATACCTGTATCTTCTCATCATATCCTTACACTAAGTACATTCATACCTATATCTAGTCGTGATATCCTTACACTAATTACCATCCATACCTGTATCTTCACATCATATCCTTACACTAATTACCATCCATACCTGTATCTTCGCATCATATCCTTACACTAATTACCATTCATACCTGTATCTTCTCATCATATCCTTACACCAAGTACATTCACACCTGTATCTAGTCGTGATATCCTTACACTAATTACCATCCATACCTGTAGCTTCGCATCATATCCTTACACTAATTACCATCCATACCTTTATCTTCGCATCATATCCTTACACTAATCACCATTCATACCTGTATCTTCTCATCATATCCTTACACTAAGTACATTCACACCTGTATCTAGTCGTGATATCCTTACACTAATTACCATCCATACCTGTATCTTCGCATCATATCCTTACACTAATTACCATTCATACCTGTATCTTCTTATCATATCCTTACACTAAGTGCATTCACACCTGTATCTTCTCATCATATCCTTACACTAAGTACCATTCACACCTGTATCTAGTCGTGATATCCTTACACTAATTACCATCCATACCTGTATTTTCACATCATATCCTTACACTAATTACCATTCATACCTGTATCTTCTCATCATATCCTTACACTAAGTTCATTCACACTTGTATCTTCTCATCATATCCTTACACTAAGTACATTCACACCTGTATCTAGTCGTGATATCCTTACATTAAATTACCATCCATACCTGTATCTTCTCATCATATCCTTACACTAATTACCATCCATACCTGTATCTTCTCATCATATCCTTACACTAAGTACCATTCACACATGTATCTAGTCGTGATATCCTTACACTAATTACCATTCATACCTGTATCTTCTCCTCATATCCTTACACTAATTACCATTCACACCTGCATCTCATCATATCCTTACACTAATTACCATTCATACCTGTATCTTCTCCTCATATCCTTACACTAATTACCATTCACACCTGCATTTCATCATATCCTTACACTAATTACCATTCATACCTGTATCTTCTCATCATATCCTTACACTAATTACCATTCATACCTGTATCTTCTCCTCATATCCTTACACTAAATACCATTCACACCTGTAACTTCTCATCATATCCTTACACTAATTACCATTCACACCTGCATCTCATCATATCCTTACACTAATTACCATTCATACCTGTATCTTCTCATCATATCCTTACACTAAGTACATTCACACCTGTATCTTCTCATCAAATCCTTACACTAATCACCATTCACACCTGTAACTTCTCATCATATCCTTACACTAATTACCATTCAGCATCTCATCATATCCTTACACTAATTACCATTCATACCTGTATCTTCTCATCATATCCTTACACTAAGTACATTCACACCTGTATCTTCTCATCATATCCTTACACTAAGTACCATTCACACCTGTATCTAGTCATGATATCCTTACACTAATTACCATCCATACCTGTATCTTCGCATCATATCCTTACACTAAGTACATTCACACCTGTATCTAGTTGTGATATCCTTACACTAATTACCATCCATACCTGTATCTTTGCATCATATCCTTACACTAATTACCATTCAGACCTGTATCTTCTCATCATATACTTACACTAAGTACATTCACACCTGTATTTTCTCATCTTTTTCTTCTCTCTTATCCTAAGAACACACAACTACAATTCCTCCTACTATTTCATCCTCTCTAGTATCCTTCCTCAAACGTCTCTTAACTACACCTACTGCACTCTGCAGCCTTTCCTATTTGTTTGACTAGATGTATATAGTTTTTTTCTCTTTGCAATTATGTGTAAATTGTAACCCTAAGTTATCTTGCCTGGACAATTCTGTTCATTTGTTCATGACTGCCTTGTATTTGTAGCTCTTCCTTTAAGCAGATGCATTTTATTTTTCTCTATCCTTTTTTTTGTTGTGTCTTTCAGCTTTTCCCAGTTAGGGGTCGCCACAGTGGAACTCCGATCTGCTAATGATTGGCAGTAGATTTTTATGTGCTGGCTTGCCAGGCCTAATGCACAACCTTCAATGAAGGAATGCCCATTCATGCATGTCGCCACACAGAAGACGCTCTAACTCAGAATCGAATGGGCAACGTCTAACTGTGAGGCGACAACACTACCGCAGCACCACCACCGCAGTATATATCCTACCGTATGTAAATTGCAAAAAAATGTATATTGCCTGTACAATTGTATTCAATTGTTCAAGACTGCCTTGTACTTGGAGCTTTTCTCCCCGGGCCTCCACTGAAATGAACTATGTTGGCCCAGTGGACTACCCCAGTAACCAAATGCCAATAAAATAAAATCAACAATAAATGACTGAATATATTGCAGGAATCACTTATTTTTATTGATGGGGAACATATATATGTCAGGTGGTTTACTATCAGAATCTCGCACCTGCAACATTCGAGTGTTCATGTTCACACCTGCAACATACGAATGTTCATGTTTCCGAACCGAAATGTCAGAAATTAAATCTACAACCGTAAACATGACCGAACCTGGTATTTCAGGACAGTCAATATCTCAGGAATGTTGACTTTACCGGAAATACCACACTTCCAGTCATGAACAACGAAAGTTTTGCAGGGGGCAAGCCCCCCCCGCACCCCCTGCTACTTATACATACAAATTCAGAGATCGCACTACAGTGAGGGAAAGTGTAAATATCCCGATCCCCATTATAGTGTGATCCACATTCAAAATGTTGAATCCACAACAGCGAATGTTAGTCTGCATTCGCTATTGTGAGTTCAATATTTTTTTTCAATATTTTCAAATGTCGAACTAGGGTGTTCGGTGTTTCCAATTCGGATGTAGTCCAATCGCCCTTTTGATAGTAAACCTGTAAGGAGACTACATTTGATATGTTTGCAGATTTTTTGGTCGGGTCAGGTAATAAACCTTTAGTACTATGCCTGAGACATAAGGATTTGGTTGGGTCAGGTAATAAACCTTTAGTACTATGCCTGACACATAAGGATTTGGTTGGATCAGGTAATAATCCTTTAGTACTATGCCTGAGACATAAGGATTTGGTTGGGTCAGGTAATAAACCTTTAGTACTATACCTGAGACATAAGGATTTGGTCGGGTCAGGTAATAAACCTTTAGTACTATGCCTGAGACAAAAGGATTTGGTCGGGTCAGGTAATAAGCCTTTAGTACTATGCCTGGGACATAAGGATTTGGTCAGGTCAGGTAATAAACCTTTAGTACTATGCCTGAGACATAAGGATTTGGTCGGGTCAGGTAATAAACCTTTAGTAGTATGCCTGAGACATAAGGATTTGGTCGGGTCAGGTAATAAACCTTTAGTACTCTGCCGGACACATAAGGATTTGGTCGGGTCAGGTAATAAGTCTTTAGTACTATGCCTGAGACATAAGGATTTGGTCGGGTCAGGTAATAAACCTTTAGTATTATGCCTGAGACATAAGGATTTGGTCGGGTCAGGTAATAAACCTTTAGTACTATGCCTGAGACACAAGGATTTGGTCGGGTCAGGTAATAAGCCTTTAGTACTATGCCTGAGACATAAGGATTTGGTTGGGTCAGGTAATAAACCTTTAGTACTATGCCTGAGACAAAAGGATTTGGTTGGGTCAAGTAATAAACATTTAGTACTATGCCTGAGACATAAGGATTTGGTCAGGTCAGGTAATAAACCTTTAGTACTATGCCTGAGACATAAGGATTTGGTTGGGTCAGGTAATAAACCTTTAGTACTATGCCTGACACATAAGGATTTGGTCAGGTCAGGTATTAAGCCTTTAGTACTATGCCTGAGACATAAGGATTTGGTTGGGTCAGGTAATAAACCTTTAGTACCCTGAGACATAAGGATTTGGTCAGGTATTAAGCCTTTAGTACTATGCCTGAGACATAAGGATTTGGTCGGGTCAGGTAATAAACATTTAGTACTATGCCTGAGACATAAGGATTTGGTCAGGTCAGGTAATAAACCTTTAGTACTATGCCTGAGACATAAGGATTTGGTTGGGTCAGGTAATAAACCTTTAGTACTATGCCTGAGACATAAGGATTTGGTCAGGTCAAAGATTTGCTGGGTCAGGTAATAAACCTTTAGTACTATGCCAGAGACATAAGGATTTGGTTGGGTCAGGTAATAAACCTTTAGTACTATGCCTGAGACATAAGGATTTGGTCGGGTAAGGTAATAAACCTTTAGTACTATGCCTGAGACATAAGGATTTGGTTGGCAGATCAGGAGTATAATATTGCTGAGGAGGTGTGGAGGAAGGGCTGCCTCTATCTAGCTAGCAGGTTGCTGTTGTCTGAGAGATGGGTACCCAGCACTACACACAGACATAACGCAGCCCACCGGCATCAGCTTAAGTCATGATAGCAGATTACACAGGAAAAGGGGGAGACATGGCTTCTGGTAATGTTAACTACATGGCACAGCTGCCAGACAGAAGGAAGAAGCACATACTCTACCATGTTAATACAATAAAGCCCAAACATGACAAAGAGGCCCTGGTACTTTCCATCTGTAGTGAGTTGCAAGAGGAGCCTAGAGGTAGGGCTTCTTAGCGAGGCTTGGTCTGATACCATCAGATGATAGATTAGTCCAGTCCCAATAGGTACCTCCTACCCAAATTCACAGTATAAAGAGGGAGGGTGGTTTAGGGATATGCTTACTGATAAGCTAGGGTTTACCCACCTGGGGGGCACTATGTGGGCAGAACATAAAAGGCTCATTAAACAAGCCCCTTACTGGGGGCTGAAATAACTTGGCAAACCCTGAGAGAGGAACTGATGGGCATGTATTAACCAGGGGAGGGGGATCCAGGAGTAGAATATTCCTTAGGCTTCCCCAGCAAAAGAAAGATGGGAACAGCAGGTTCCATTAGGACTGCAGAAAACTGAACAGTCATCTACAGACAGATGCTGACCCCATGCTGAGGACAGATGAAGCTTTAGAGCAGATGGGTGGGGTTAAGTATGTAACTACTGTTGATCTGACCAAGGATTACTGGCTGGTACCCTTGACACCTGCGGGCACAGCAAGAGAGATCAACATTTGTGACCACGTATGGGTTGCATGAGTTTACAAAAGTGCACTTTGGAATAAAGAATGCCCCTGGAGACTTTCCTAGCAGTAGCTACAGACTTTCTCCTTCCTTACCTGGATGACATCGCCACCTACAGACAGTCATGGACAGAGCATGCTCAGCATATTAGGGAGGTGCTTGGCAAAAACCAAAGTGAAATGCTGACAATAAAAGCTAACAAATGGCAGGTGGGTATAGCCGAGATATCTGTCACAGAGATGCAGATGGAAAGATTAGGCCTGAATCTACCAAGGTTACAGTTATTCAGACATGGCCAACTCTACTACCAAGAAACAAATAAGGACGTTTTTAGGGACATGGAGGTACTGTAGGAAATGTGTTCCACTATAGTTCATTTGCTACTCTCCATAAAGGTGATAATGATCTGCTAATGAGATGTTTTTATCTGTGGAAACACACACACACACACACACACACACACACACACACACACACACACACACACCATTGCTGGATATGTACTGTACGTACCTCTTATGTGCAGCAGTAAAAAAGTTAAGTAATTATCTTTCAAAAATAAGGCACAAAATACATCACAGAACATCTGACCGATTCCAACAGGACGGGGCCCACACTAGGCAATGACAGTGTCAGTAGGCCTTATTATTTATTTATTTATTTTATTTTACATTTGTTGACCGGGATAGTCCGACTGGATACATGTCCATTTTCAGAGGAAGCCCGGGGAGAAAAGCTCCAACATAGATACATTAGAAAAATGTTATATATAGTAAAATATTTGTGAGAGAAAAAAAAATTTACAGACTTGTTCAAACATCCTAGATATAGCTATAACGAATACAGAAATTCTATTACAGACTTGTTCAAACATGCTAGCTTAAGATAGGACAAATACAGATTATGAGTTTAGTTTCTAGCCATAGATCCTATTGGGGTTTCAGGCCCCATACCTCAGGTAAACATTTACAAAATGATATAAAGGCATCTATTTATAGTCAGATTCAGTCAAACAAGTATAGAGTTAGATCATTTCCATAATTAAAAGGTTTAGTTGGCCCACAAAACTTGCTTGAAAGATACTAGAGTAAAGTGCAAGGAATTTTCCTATTTGTAATATTACATCCACATTATCTGAGTCTCATAAGTGGATTGGACTACATTTCCTGTCATGCATTGCACTAGTGGTTAGCCTACTATTATTAAACAGCAGCTTCTCACCCCTTGTATGACTCAAAGCATGAGGCGCTCCTGCTCCCATAGCAGTCAGTTGCTGTTGCTGAGTGTTCACCATGGTTTTCCACCAGAAACTGAGTTCAGATTAATCATTTTGTTTTCTGCATCACTTCAGTTGCTCTCACAGAAGAGGCTACAACTAGATTTAATTTAAAAACTGAACAGTCAGTCTCAACTAGTATGAAAACAAAGACTATTAAGAAAAACATGAGCATAATTGTGATGAGACATAACTTCTGATCATAAAGTCTTATGCTATAATGTTAACATTTCAATGTTATGGTATGGTAGCAAAACACCTGTTGCAGTTACAGGTAGGAATAAAATAATCCTAGAGAAGAGTAACGTGGTGTGTGTGTGTGTGTGTGTGTGTGTGTGTGTGTGTGTGTGTGTGTGTGTGTGTGTGTGTGTGTGTGTGTGTGCGTGTGTGTGCATGCATGTGTGTGTGTGCGTGCGTGCATGTGTGTGTGTGCGCCTGCGTGCATGCGTGTGTGTGTGTGCGTGTGTGCGTGTGTGTGCGTGCATGTGTGTGCATGCGTGTGTGTGCGTGCATGCGTGTGTGTGCGTGTGCATGTGTGTTTGTGAGTGTTTGTGAGTGTGTTGAACAAAAGGAGGTAGAAATGGGCAGAACACTTATTCCACTTGTCTAAAAGAGGGAAAAGCAGTAACAGAAACAGTTTGATTCGAAATGCTACTGCAGAGATAAACATAGTTTCAGAGTCACATACAAAATGGGAGTAAGGCAAAGCAGCAAATTAAAGAAGGAAATGGCTGGAGTGTACTGGAAAGGAGTTGTTTTTTTTTTGTGTGGGGGTGTATTGAAGAAAGCTGAACAAATTGTATTGCTTTTACCACTTCTCCCTATATCCATATGAATTTTCTTAAAGCATTCTGAGTTTCTCCTATCTATTAAAACACGCTTCTTAGTGGTTATTTAAATTAACCTTGCATGCTAACTTTACTGTTGACCTTGTGGGGGAGGTTATGGTTGGAAATGATCCGTAAGCATTAATCTACTCACCTAGCAAGTAATTAAATGAATAACAATACACTTCCATAAACAGGGATAAGTGGGGTAGTTTGTGACCAATGCAGTTCTTAAGGCGGTACATTATTATCATCATGCTTTTAATATTTTATATAGTTTTGAGTAAACACACTAATTGTAAAAAGGTATGTGAATTAACTGGACAAGCTTCCTATTCATTAAACAAAGCCCCTCGTTGGCCCTATTTAAGTGAAATTTGGAAGATTGGATGAGTAACCAGAAATTCACCCCAGAGTTTCCACTTGTGTCCCTCTCGAACAGGGGCAATAGGTGCTGATTTTACTGTCTGCTTGAGCCAGACACCCTTGGGAACACGGGTTGAAACTGGCTAGGCTTGTAAGGGCCCTGGGGCCATTAGCCTAGTAACTTCCTATGATCCTATGATTCTACGATCCTATGAAGGGACTCCACCAGTTCTGATCAGATGCTGGAAATGACTGGAAGCCCATGAAGGAAGAAATAGATCATATGAGATGAGAATGTATAATGGAATTAAGAAAATGTTCATGTTCATGTTCAATTTTCACTCTCCAGTCTCCCCCACAACCATCACGCCTAACCCTGCCTAATTTTCCAGTACTTCATGGCATCACAGGATACTGAATATGGGAGATGAGAGTTGTGGACTGATGATTTTACCAGGTTTAATGCTTCAGATGAGCTTACTCCAGAGCAGTATAGTTTGCTTGGTGTTGTCTACCGCACCTCTCAAAGAAGGTGGTGTGTGTGTAGAGTACTTATCTCTGTAGAGTAGTAATTGAACTGTGTAGAGTACTTCTCAAACTGTGTTTGTAGAGTACTTAACTAACTGTGTGTACAGATATTATCTAACTGTGTAGAGTACTTATTTGTGTAGAGCAGTTATCTGTGTGTGCAGAGCACTTATCTACCTGTGTGTGTAGAGTACTTATCTAAATGTGTAGAGTAGTTATTGAACTGTGTAGAATACTTATTGAAATGTGTTTGTAGAGTACTTAACTGTCTATGTGTACAGTCATTATCTAACTGTGTAGAGTACTTATCTAACTGTGTGTGTAGAGTACTTGTGTGTGTGTACAGTCATTATCTGTGTAAAGTAATTATCGAACTGGGTGTGTAGAGTAGTTATGGAACTGTGTAGAGTACTTATCTCTGTGTGTAGAGTACTTATCGAACTGTGTGTGCATAGAGTACTTATCTAACTGTGCGTGTAGAGTTGTTATCTAACTGTGTACAGTACTTATTGAACTGTGTGTGTAGAGTACTTGTGTGTGTGTGGGTGCAGTCATTATCTAACTGTGTAACGTAGTTATCGAACTCGGTGAGTAGAGTAGTTATGAAACTGTGTAGAGTACTTATCTGTGTGTAGAGTACTTATCTAACTGTGTGTGTGTGTGTGTGTGTGTGTGTGTGTGTGTGTGTGTGTGTGTGTGTGTGTGTGTGTGTGTGTGTGTGTGTAGAGTCATTATCTAACTGTGTACAGTACTTAAACTGTGTGTGTAGAGTACTTATCAAACTGCGTGTAGAGTACTTATCTGTTTGTAGAGCACTTATCTGTGTATGCAGAGTACTTATCTAACTGTGTGTGTAGAGTACTTATCTGACTGTATAGAGTACTTATCTAACTGTGTGTAGAATACTTATTGAACTGTGTAAAGTACTTATCTAAATGTGTGCCCGAATGGAGAGATGAAATACTCAGCAAAAGGACAGAAATATTGCTGGAATTGAATTCATCCTAAAGTCTTGGTGCGTACCTTCACGAGGTGGACCCTGTTTTTCACAAAATCTGACCAAGATGGCACTGATATATAGACTGTATTTTATATCATGGACAGAAGTAGGTTAAACAATGAAGAAGATAGCTGGGTGCACAAATCCCAGGATACAAAAGTGCCCAGTCCTGGTGGGTGCACTGGTACCAGGACTGGAACAAAATGGCAGTGTAGAATCCTCAAGGAATGGAAACATTCCTACAATGTGGCCAGACCAGGCCCAGGAGGAGGATGCCCCCCCATTGTAGAAGGAAGTAGTAGTCCACAAAAATCACAAAAACTGATATTCCAAAAAAAGAGCCATAAAGACGATAGAGTGGACTATTGAGAATAAGAAAGAAATAATGTATTGTTACTGTTATGCAAGAGGCCCCGGATTTCCAGGCAAAAGATATATGAAAAGGTTGAGAGTGAAATTAGAAAAAAGCAAAATACTTCCACAAGAAAAACTGTCAGAATCTTCAAATGCAAAATTGTGTTCATTAATACAACAGATCCATAAAAAACACTATATAGACCAAGAAACCTTGTGTCGTTTTGGAAAAAGAAGGGACTAAGGAAGTGCAAACATTTAAAGAATAAAACTCAAAGACATTTGAAAGATATAAAAAAGAAATATGGACATGGGAAAGAAACAGAGATCTGATATGGTGCAATTTTTATGCAAATTTATCAACACAAAAAAGGCAACCCCAAAGATATTCAAAGAGAAATATATAAGCAAAGGCATCCGGATATGGAAAATTTCACAATAAAAAAATAAGATCTCAAAGAAGGAACGTAGAACAGAAGATTAATCAAGTAGCTGTTATAGAAGCTATTTGCAGTGAAGAAGATGAAGGAAGAAAAAAAACACAGGTCAAGTCTAACACAGGTCATATCACAGCATGATAGAACAACTAGTCCAAAAAGAGGCAGGAGACGAGGAAGAAGAAATATGGACAGAGAAGAAAAAGAGACCTGCAGAAGAAAAATAGTTATAATAAGGAGAAAGTAAATGAAATCCTCAAAGCAAAATGAACCAAGTGCAATTCAAAGATACAAAAAGAGAAATGAAGAGCACAGGCTCCAAGCAAGCTATGAAAAATTAACAAAAAAAAATAAGAAAACAAAGAGGAAAAGTAGAAACAGGATAAGTAATGAAGAAGTGAAAGGAATAGAAACTGAGGTTATGGAGCACCTGCAGAGTGAAGGATTCAGTGTAGAAAATGTAATTCAGATAACACAACAGGATAGAGCAATGTACAGCCAAATTAAGGAGAAACCCGTGGAGCACTGAGGTTATGGAGCACCTGCAAAGTGAAGGATTCAGTGTAGAAAATGTAATTCAGATAACACAACAGGATAGAGCAATGCTAGCCAAATTAAGGAGAAACCCGCGGAGCACTGAGGTTATGGAGCACCTGCAGGTGAAGGATTCAGTGTAGAACAGTGAAGGATTCAGTGTAGAACATGTAATTCAGATAACACAACAGGATAGAGCAATGTACGCCCAAATTAAGGTTAAACCCGTGGAGCACTGAGGTTATGGAGCACCTGCAGAGTGAAGGATTCAGTGTAGAACATGTAATTCAGATAACTCAACAGGATAGAGCAATGTACAGCCAAATTAAGGAGAAACCCGTGGAGCACTGAGGTTATGGAGCACCTGCAAAGTGAAGGATTCAGTGTAGAACATGTAATTCAGATAACACAACAGGATAGAGCAATGTACGCCCAAATTAAGGTTAAACCCGTGGAGCACTGAGGTTATGGAGCACCTGCAGAGTGAAGGATTCAGTGTAGAACATGTAATTCAGATAACAACACAACAGGATAGAGCAATGTACGCCCAAATTAAGGAGAAACCATGGGAGCAGGAAGCACCTAATCAGCTGACATATGAAGATACTTTGGAACCTTCTATAGGAAACCAATACAAAGGTTCAGCTGGAGCTATACAGTGAGGGAAAGAACAGGAAACTGGGGCAGCTCTGACACGGTCAATGTCGTGGAGTGATAGGCCACTGAGTTCCCATATGAAAGAGCAATGTATGGCACAGAGTAAAACTGAAGAGAAAATGGCACAGGAAAAAGCTCTGGAACTTTCTATAGAATGCCCTCAGGAAACAGAGAACAAAGAATGTGCCCTCAGTTTAGAAGAAAATGATCTAAGAGCTTTTTGATTTAATAGAGATGGACAGACATATTAAGATCAATGAAAGAAATAGACTACAAAAAGTCAATATAACCCAAAACGTTAGAAATTTCATAAAACAAATGAACACAGTAATTAGAACCATCCGTAGAGATTCATGTGATATTGCAGAAGTAAACAGGATACATTACTGTGCAGCCAAACTAATAACAGATAAAGTCCTACCACAAGAACATGGAGTAGTAAGGGAAAGGATGGGGAGAAATCAAATGCAATAATGGAAGTATCGAATAAAAAAAAAAACTATAAAGCAACTAAGACAAGAAGTGTCACTGTTAGAAGAGTATAGAAGAGTATAGAAGAGGGAACAGATCAACAAAATACTCTGAAAGATAGACACGATAAAAGCAATGTGCAGTATTATAACAGATAAGGATCTATCATGCACTATCCAAAATAATAAACTAAAAATATCAGCACAGGCAGAAAAAAACTTAGAAAATACATAGATAAATATAAAGGAATAGTACAAAATAAGCAATTTATTGATGACCCAAAAAGTTTTATAGAGAATTGGGGAACAAGGTAAAAGGTATTGAAAGGCCACCAAAAAAGTAGAAATAGATACATTTTGGAGAAGTATCTATGAAGATCCTGTGGAACATAACAAAGATGCTAAATGGATAGAAGAACTAAAAGAAAGAATAAGAAGTTTAAAGGTACAGAATATGAAATGGGATGAAGTAACAGCCAGAGAGACTGAAACAAAGTTAAGAAAAGCCTCTAACTGGAGACCCCCAGGCCCAGATGCAGTCCCTAACATTTGGTTAAAAGTATTAACATCTTTGCACGAAGATTTAGCCATGAGTATAAACTACTTATATGCACACCCTGAACAGACACCAGCCTGGCTAGCAACAGGAAAAACAATGCTCCTACTTAAGAGTGAACCTGCAAACTACCCTAAAAACTATAGACCAAGAATTTGCCTTCTGATGACGTATAAACTATACACTGGAATTGATGCCGACAGCGTTTATAGTCATTTAGAAGAAAACTCTAAATTAAAGTCATAGTGGAAAACTGTAAAAAGGGAAAGAATCCAAGTACGGCATGGATAGACTACAAAAACATTTGACACTATCCCACATTCATGAATAAAAGAGTGCTTAAAAATGTATAAGATACACCCTACACTGATAAACTACATCACAGTGACCATGAAATAGTGGCAAACCACTCTGCAGCTAAACCATGATAAAGGACAAATTATTATTCCAGGGAAAAAAAATCCAAAGGGGGATATTCCAGGGTGACTCTGTCACCACTGCTCTTTTGTCTTACCCTTAACACATTAAGCTGTCTACTTAACAGATTAGGTCATTGCTATAATTTGGCTCCCAGAAAGCAACAAAGTGTAAAGACTTCTCATCTTCTCTTTGCCGATGATTTAAAACTGTATAGCTCATCAGATGAGGAACTGAAAGCACAAATGCAAGTCGACAAAACTTTTTTAGATGATATAAGAATGTAATTTGGTCTTTATAAATGTGCAAAAGCAACCTTTAAAGCGGGAAAACTGCAGCACCATGAAAACATCAGTTTGGGACAAGAATGTGACATAAAAGAACTTGAGCAAGAGGGAGTCTATAAATATTTGGGAACTGATGAAGGATCAGCAATAAAACATGAACAAATATGAATAAAACTTAGTAAGGAATATTTTAGAAGATTTAAATTAATCCTGAAAACAGGGTTGACATGTAGGAACAAAGCTCAAGATATAAACCAATTTGCTCTTCCTGTCCTAACTTACAGTTTTGGAGTGACTGACTGGCCCCAAAAGGTGCTGGAGAGATTAGACAGGAAAACAAGAAGGATGCTTCATGCTCATCAAATGATTTGTAAAAATCAGTGCATACCAGGATTATATATTCCCCGTTCCAAATGAGTATTGGGCCTCCTTGAAACTGGCTACATGTATAGATCTGCAATTGTGGGACTGCATACATATCTGCTGACCTCACAAGGCCAAAGCATAGTGAAAGTTTTGAAACATGAGGAGAATAAATGTAAGATGATTTCTCTGCTTAGTCTAGCAGGAGCATATTGGTGTCAGGTGGGAATGGAAATCAAACCAAAAGTAGATAAAAATCAGGCAGCAACTGACTGTGCCAAAAACAAAAGAAAGAATATAAGGTGAAGAATCAGCTGAGAAGGCAAAAAATGGGGAAAATCATAAATATAGTTGCAAGTGTAGAAAACCCCTGGAACAACCTCACATTGATCAGGACCGAACACAGGAATGGTTAAGGACAGGCAAATTCAAACCAAAAGATGGAAAGTTAATATTGCTGGCCCAAGATAGTGGACTATGTACATGTTGGTTTACAAAGTCCATTAAACATGTGGGAGAAACAGCCAAATGCAGGTTTTGTTAAACAGAATTGGAAACAGTTGCACACCTCGTTGCTGGCTGTGATATACTAATGGCAGAAGGATTGTATACCGAAAGGCATAATAATGTGGCGAGACTGTTGCACTGGGGATTGTGCAAACTTTATAACACTGAAGTAACTGAAAAACACTGGAAACATGAGCCACAAAGTATCATAGAAAATGATGAGGTCTACATCACATGGGATCACCCATTACTAACAGATGAAAAGACAGATACAAGAAAACCAGATATAATGGTCCTTGAAAAGAAGACAAAAGTAGAAATGATCATTGAAAATCGCTACACCCAGTGACTACAGTGTCTTGCATACAGAGAGACACAAAGTCATAAATTATAAGGATTTGCAGGCAGAAATGAGAGCAATGTGGAAGAAAGATACTCAAGACAGTTCAAATAGTAGTAGGAGCAACAGGTCTTATAAGAAATAATCTACAGTCATATTTAGATATGTTACCGATACATGTAACTCCATACGGATTGCAAGAGTCATTACTGGGCACATTGTGGGTGCTGTGAAGAGCACTTCTAGCTGACAGCAAAGATTGAAACAACACTAATTTCATGAACTTTAATCATACTTTGACTTAGGAATGGGGTCCATTTCTGTCATTGTATAAGAAAAGTGTGTGTGTAGAGTACTTATCTAAGTGTGTGTGTGTGTGTGTGTGTGTGTGTGTGTGTGTGTGTGTGTGTGTGTGTGTGTGTGTGTACGTGTAGAGTACTTATCTAATTTGGTCAATTGATAGACTGCTTCTGTTTAACAAAATAATTTATCATATTTCTGACAATATATAAGCTAAAGAACTATATTGTTTTGTTTTTGGTAAAATACCCACTTTGTTATGTACTTCACTAGATATATGCAACAGTTGGAACACCCACAAAAGTTCCTTATGAGGACAATCCATGATATAAACACATTGTCCTATACAGATTGCCTTAAAGCCTTTTTTCTATGCTCCACCTCCTACAGACTACTGAGGGGCAATCTATGCCCGGCATACAAGGCATCATGCTCCACCTCCTACAGGCTACTGAGGGGTGATCTATGCCTGGCATGCAAGGCATCATGCTCCACCTCCTACAGGCTACTGAGGGGCAATCTATGCCCAGCATACAAGGCATCATGCTCCACCTCCTACAGGCTACTGAGGGGCGATCTATGCCTGGCATACAAGGCATCATGCTCCACCTCTTACAGGCTACTGAGGGGCAATCTATGCCCGGCATACAAGGCATCATGCTCCACCTCCTACAGGCTACTGAGGGGCGATCTATGCCTGACATACCAGGCATCCTCAGATCCAGCTCTGATGGACCCCTTTGCACATCTGCAAAACAAACAGCATTAGGACTATTAGATTGAAGGATTTAAATTTTGCTTGTGACATAAATAACACATGATGGTGAGACAGATACGTGCCTCAGAGGATTCCAATACTCTGGAACAGGCTACCATGTGAAACACAGTCCACCCCTAACCCTATTTAAGTATAACTTTGACCAATGGATGGAAAATCTGAAATTCACCCCCATGTCTCCACTAGACAGAGGCAGATAGTAATGCCCAAATGAACATACACCCATCCACATAACCTCTAGAAATTTCCCAACTAATATACCTTCTCCTAATAAATGCCTGTGATACACAGGGACATGAATGGGTTGGATTGCATGGTTAGGCTTATAAAGGCTGTTGTAGTCATTAGCCTAGAATATACCGATGAACCTATAATACACATATATTGCTGACACCTACCTAACATCTCCTCCTAATAAACGCCCGTTATACACAGGGACACAACTGGGTTGGACTGCATGGTTAGGCTTATAAAGGCCTGGTAGTTATTCGCCTAGTATATACCTATAAACCTATAATACACATATATTGTTGGTACCTACATAACATCTCCTACTAATAAACCCGCATTATACATAGGGACACAACTGGGTTGGACTGCATGGTTAGGCTTATAAAGGCCTGGTAGTCATTACTGTAACATATACCAATGAACCTATAATACACATATATTACTGATACCTATCTAACATCTCCTCGTAATAAACGCCCGTTATACATAGGGACACAACTGGGTTGGGCTGCATGGTTAGGCTTATAAAGGCCTGGTAGTCATTAGACTAGTATATACCTATGAACCAATAATACACATATATTGCTGATACCTATCCAACCTACTCCTCCTAATAAACACCCATTATACACAGGGACACAACTGGGTTGGACTGCATGGTTAGGCTTATAAAGGCCCTAGTAGTCATTGGCCTAGTATATACCTATGAACCTATAATACACATATATTGCTGATACCTTTCTAAAATCTCCTCCTAATAAACGTCCGTTATACATAGGGACACAACTGGGTTGGGCTGCATGGTTAGGCTTATGAAGGCCTGGTAGTCATTACCCTAGTATATACCTATGAACCTATAATACACATATATTGCTGATACCTACCTAACAAATCTCCTCCACATTAACTCCCATTATACATAGGGACACAACTGGGTTGGACTGCATGGTTAGGCTTATAAAGGCCTGGTAGTCATTAGCCTAGTATATACCTATCAACCTATAATACACATATATTGTTGATACCTTATCTGACATTATCTTAAGCTCAGGAAGCCAGCAGGTGGAAGGGAGTTGGAAGGTAGGTGGAGTTCAGCTGGGGGCTGCAGTAAATGATCCAGATTGGGGCTCACAATTGCTAAGGCCAGCCATGATCTAGAATCCTAATATTTGTTGAATCAACCTAACTCTCAACTTTCCCTCATCTTGCAGGATGTCTCTGATTGTCCTGTATTTCATATATGTTTTCATTTTCTGGTAGACGTTTGAGGATTACTATCAAATCAATAATGCCAAACGTGTTTCATATTTCTTATTACTCAGAAAATGTATGGTGATGCACAACCTGTTAACTTTTAGTTGAAGTAGAGTAATATTTAAAAATATGTTGCCATCTGTCACTTTTTAAGTGGGAAAGTCCAAATCTGAGCAGCTTTGATCTAAGAAAAAAATCCCAAATATCTGGACATTTTAGGAGGAAACCCTTCCCCAGGTTTCCTGTGATAGTTGTGAAAAAAATATTACTTTGCATGTAAAATATTCATTTTTAATTACACTTTTGAACACTCATGTTTACATTAATAACTATCTTTAGAAATGGGTTTCACTGTTGTATTCTGCTTTTCTCCTGCTTTATTCTTTCTTTTTGCTCAGTAGGTAAATCATTTAAATATAAATTACCATCAATGAGTGCCACAGATTTATTTATTTGTATTATTCTGTTTCATGTATTAGTTTCTGTTTTTATGACTCTGTTTCTTCTCCACAGACCTTCACTAAAAAGGGATTATAGGCCCAGTCAGATGTTCCTGATAAACAAATCAAATAAAATAACCTGGCACAGATTGTTAAGGGTAGTGTGTGACAGAAAAAAGCCAAAGAAGCTAAAAGAAGTGTACAACTGTGGTGCAATCTGTACGTTTGTATGATACAAAAAACTGGACAATGAAGGTAGAGTTAGAGGTTATGGAGATGAAGTGCCTGAGATGGGTGGTAGGATGTACACTGTGGGACAGGCGAAGGAGTAATGGCATTAGAACAGAAGCCAGAGTAGCTAGCTCCAGTCTCAGAGAAGGTCAAAAACTACAGACTATGGGCAAATGTGCAGGGAGAGAAGATTTGGGAGAGACAGGAAGAAGGCAAGAGGAAATAAGGACATCCAGCAAAGAGACGGATGGATTGTGTGAGAAAAGATCTGAGACAGTCAGACATGAATGTTGAAGAAGGAAAGAGAATGGCATTGAGTCACAAGAGCGGTGACAATCGAAGCAACCCCCTGACTCCATGCAGAAAATGAGAAAAAGTGGATTGATGAGGGTGAAAATTAAGTAAAAAAAATAAACAGACACATACATAAAAAGCCTTAACATTTTATAAATCAGAAGAAGCAATTCAAATTCAAGAAGACAGAAGTTTTATTTTGACACAAACATGTGAAGTCCGATCCTTTGCATTGGCTGGGGGGTATGCTTTGTCCTGCAAATTCTCACATATCCATAACGTCCCACTCTGAGCACTTGAAAAGGTGGTGGTCATTCTAAAGAAATGGACTACTATTTTTGTGGTGGACTGGGCCATTGCAACTGACATCAGATACATTTTAACTCTTTATCCCCCATATAGCCTATTGCCAATACATATAAAAATACTGATATAACATAAATCCTTCATGATTATCAGCAATTGTAAATATATACTGATTTAATACTTCTTGTTTTTAAGAAATGTGCAATAACATTTGTGTAAAGAGAATTATCTGTTGTTAATAAATTCTGCTCAAATGCATGCTTTATTTATCACTGGCCATCAACAGGATGTTTTCTATATTGATATTGTGGTAAATTAGTGAACCACAGAAAACTCACTTTTTTATATATTTCTCTTTTTCCTTACATTGTTATTACATCTAGATTTTAGCCTCAATTTGTGGTGTGTTCCTCATAAAATGTATGGCTTTCAGATAAATTGAATGACAAAAGAAATATGAGCTTCTGACTGCATAGCCTTCAGAAAATGCTTTAGTGGAATGTGCTGCAATACCAACTTTCTAACAGTAATAATTACAGGTACGATCCTTATAGGAGCCATAATGTAGTTATTTATGTTGTGACTTTAATTGGCATACACAGATATCAAACACGGGGGGTGGGCAGTGTTTGCTACTGTGCATCCTGGCCTGCAAATGGTAGTCCTTATTCAAGAACTGAGAAATAAAAAATAAGTCAAACAGATTAAGTAGTCACTTTGATAGTTCACTGGAAGTAATTGAAAAACAAACCAGGGATAGTGACAATGGTGGTATAGTGGAGGCCGTACCTCTCAACCTCTAAGTGTAAGAAATCTGGACAAAGCTAAAAATAATGGGGGAGCAAAAGGCCCCAAATCAGGAACAGATACTGATGTTGGTGTACTCTTGTAGCTTTCCCCTTGAGAAGCAGGAAACCCCATCCAAACTCTGCCATCGACAAATTTAGGGATTGATGGAGACTTTTGGTCTAGGGAGGGGACAGAGATTTGGTTATTGTTAATCTTTGTACCCCACCCCCTGTGGGGCTGTGCATGTGTGGGCATGGCTAGCTTGATTAACACATGAAATGGGTGTGATCACATATGCAAATTATGCAAGTTTGGTAAGCATACACATCTGCAGATGACTATGCATACATTTGTCTATTGAGTGACACATATGCAAATGAATGTCGGGCGTGCATTCTATAAAAGCATATGGTGATTTGGTGTTTCTCGATGGTTTAGAAGTCGGCTTAATTTGATCTAATAAATATAATTTGTCAGAAGAGTGCAGTTCTCTGTTGTTTCAAAATTATGACTGATTTTAAATTAAATATGCATTTCATCTGTGTGACATGCATTTTTCCTCTGACTCCACTGATCTATCCTTTATAATGATGCAAACATGCAAACTTTATCTCTTGTACACTGTTTCAAGGTAATGTCATACAGAAAGTTAAAGTGAAAGGCAATTCATTAATGTTAACCATTCATGTTGATGAATTTGACTCTGTAGTGGTAAAAGCTGCATGCAGTAATCATTGCTGGTTGAAGACTGCAGTAATGGACACCAAGGAGGGAGAGAGAATCGTGTCACTTTAAACTGGAGTTATGGGTTATGGTAGAGGTGACTGAAGAAGTGGAGAGCATTACAAAAAGGTTGTTTTTAAGTGAGAATAAAGGCCAGTTTTATACCAGGAGGCTGATAGTACTGTACTATGCATACTCTTTGTAGTACTGTAGAGAGCACTGGAACCAGAGTGTAGCCACGCATACTCTTTGTAGTACTGTAGAGAGCACTGCCACCAGGGTGTAGACACGCATACTCTTTGTAGTACTGTAGAGAGCACTGCCACCAGGGTGTAGCCAGGAATACTCTTTGTAGTACTGTAGAGAGCACTGCCACCAGGATGTAGCCATGCATACTCTTTATAGTACTGTAGAGAGCACTGCCACCAGGGTGTAGCCATGCATACTCTTTGTAGTACTGTAGAGAGCACTGCCACCAGGGTGTAGCCATGCATACTCTTTGTAGTACTGTAGAGAGCACTGCCACCAGGGTGTAGCCACGCATACTCTTTGTATTACTGTAGAGAGCACTGCCACCAGGGTGTACCACACATACTCTTTGTAGTACTGTAGAGAGCACTGCCACCAGGGTGTAGCCATGCATACTCTTTGTAATACTGTAGAGAGCACTGCCACCAGGGTCTAGCTATGCATACTCTTTGTATTACTGTAGAGAGCACTGCCACCAGGTTGTAGCCACGCATACTCTTTGTAGTACTGCAGAGAGCACTGCCACCAGGGTGTAGCCATGCATACTCTTTTTAGTACAAGAGCACTGCCACCAGGGTGTAGCCACACATACTCTTTGTAGTACTGTAGAGAGCACTGCCACCAGGGTGTAGCCATGCATACTCTTTGTAGTACTGTAGAGAGCACTGCCACCAGGATGCAGCCACGCATATTCTTTGTACTCTATATAGTGCATCTTTTTGTTTGCATCACTCAGAAACATTGCAGCTTTTTTCAGGCTGTTTTATACCTAAAATTGTATGACGTAAAGCCTCTAACAGCAGGTACATAAATTGCTTAGAGGGAATTCCTAATCTAAAAAACAATATCTTTAAGAAGCTTATAGAGAACTACTGAAAATGATGTGGACTTTTATTAAATCCGAGGGAACAACAGTTTGAAAGATGTGTCCATTTTTTTTAATCCCAGGTGGGTTGAAGGGCAGTAAAAAAGAGTTTGTAATTACAAAATATAATTTTTTGTCTATACCCCTGCATTGCCATATATCATTTTGTCATTTGCCAATCTGTTTTCTTACACTTTGTATTTATTTTTTGTTTTGTTGTATTTGTAAATACGTAAGGGGGTTGGGTTCAAGCACTTGTGTAACAGCTGCAATGCTCAGAGAAAGATTAATGTAAATCCTGCTTCAAGGTGCAGTGTCAGCTTTTCCAATCAGCCTTGCTGTAGTGTCCTGCAGTTCAAAAAGCCACGCCTGCTTTGTGACATCACTGGAGACAGTGCAGTCAGCCCCCACTCTAGACATCATCTATCATTCAATCCAGGTAAGCTACACCCACCATGTGACATCACTGGAGACAGTACATAAAACCCCACCCTCATGCATTATCTGTATTTCAATGCCTGCTTAATTCCATTACAAATTTATTAACATGGAGGGGAAAATGTTTCATTTTGTGGTCATGGAAGTGCTTATGTGCACATGGACAAAATGCAGAAGGCATTATTGGAGGAATTTTTTTCATTTGGTGGTCAGGGTAGTAGCTTATGCATACTTGAGCAGACTGCAAAAATGTAATTGCAGGAAATGTTTCATTTGGTGGTCGGGAGTTTTTGTGCATGCATGGATGAACTGCAGAAGGGTTAGTTTGGACAAATGATTTATTTGTCGGTCATGGGGAATGCTTGGCATACATGGACAAATTGCAGATGGAATCATTGGAAGAATTTTCATTTGGTGGTCAGGGGAGTGATTGTGTGTATATGAACAGACTGCAGAAGAGATTGTTGGGGGAAATGTTTCAGATGGTGATCAAGAGGATTGCTTATTCATATCTGGACAGACTGAAGAAGGAATCATTGAGGGGAAATGTTTCTGTTGGTTGTCAGTGGAGTGCTTGTGTACTCCTGGACAGACTACAAATACTTCTGGACAGACTATAAATGGGATTGCTGAGGGAAATGCTTCAGTTGATGGTCTGGGGAATGTTTGTGCATTCCTGGATGGACTGCAGAAGGGATCACTGGGGAAATGCTCCCACTGATGATCAAGGGAGTGACTGTGCATACCAGGACAGACTGCAGAAGGGACCACTGGGGGAAATGTTTCAAGTGGTGATCAGACAAGTGCATGTTGATACCTGGACAGACTGCTTAAGGGATTGTTGTGGGAAATGCTTTAGTTAGTGGTTGCAGTACTACTTGTGCATACCTGGGCAGGCTTCTGAAGGGCTCATGGGGTGGAATGTTTCATTTGGTGGTCAGGGGAGAGCTTGTGCATACCCGGACATACTACAGAAGGGATCTCCAGTAAAAATGTTTCAGTTTGTCGTCAAGGGTGTGCTTGTGCATACCTGAACAGACTGCTGAAGGGGTGAGAGGAATATTTCATTGTGTGATCAGGGGAGAAGTTGTGTGTACAATGGACAGACTGCAGAATGGCTATTGAGTAAAATGTTTCATTTGTTTTGTTGTCAGGGAAGTGCTTGTGCATAGCTGTACAGATTGCAGAAGGGATCCTTGGGGGAAATGTTAGATTTGCTGGTTGGGGAGAACTTGCGCATACCTGGACAGGCTGCAGAAGGGATCGTTGGCACAAATGTTTCATTTTGTGATCAGGATAGTGATTTATCTTATAGACACAAGGTGCAGGTTTTCATTCTCTCATGGAGTAATTGGCTAGGTTTAAAATGGCCCACAAGGGCAGTTAGCCTAGTACTAATCTATGAACCTATGAACCTATTTGGTTGTCAGAGAAGTTCTTGCACTTACATGGACAGATTGCTGATGTGATCTTTAGGGGAAATGTTTTATTTGTTGCTCAGAAGAGTTCTTGCGTGTACCTGGACAGATTGCAGAAGGGATTGTTGGGGGAAATATTTCATTTGGTGGCCGGGGGAGTTCTTGTGCATACATGACTAGACTGTAGAAGGGATTGTTGCAGGAAACATTTCATTTGGTGATCAGGGGAGTAATTGTGCATACCTTGACAGACTGCAGGAAGGATCATTGTGGGAAATGTTTCATTTGGTGGACAGGAGAGTACTTGTGCAAACCCAAAAAGACTGTGGCAGGGATCATTGCGGAAATGTCTCAACTGATAATCAGGGGAGTGCTTGTGCACACACTGACATATTGCATAAGGGAGTACATGGAAAATATTTCATTAGTTGGTCAGGGGAGTGCTTCTGCATACATGGACAGACTGTAGAAGGTATCGCAGAGGAAATATTTAATTTGTTGGTCAGGGGAGTGCTTCTGCATACATGGACAGACTATAGAAAGGATCACTGGGGGAAATGCTTTAGTTGGTGTTCTGGTGAGTGCTTGCGCATACCTAAAGAGACTGCAGAAAGAATTGCTGGACGAAATGTTTCAGTTAGAGGTCAGGGGAGAGCATGTGCATACCTGGACAGATGGAAGAAGGGACTGTTGATGGAAATATTTCAGTTGCTTGTCAATGGAGTCTTGTGCAAACCTGGACAGACTACAGACAAGATCACTGAGGGAAATGCTTCAACAGGTGGTCTGGGGAGTGCTTGTGTATACCTAGACAGACTGCTGAAGGGCTCATAGAGTGGAAATGTTTCTGCTAGCAGTCAGGGGTCTGCATGTGCATACCTTGATTGACTGCTGAAGGGATTGTTGGGAGAAATGTTTTATTTGGCGGGCAGTGGACTGCCTGTGCATGCCTGGAGTGACTGCAAAAGGGTTCACTTGGGGAAATGTTTTATTTGTTGGTTAGGGTGGTGCTTGTGCATACCTAGAGAGACTGGAGATGGGATCCCTGGGGGATATGCTTCATTTAGTGGTCAGAGGAGTTTGTGTATAGAAGAACAAACTGCAAATTGAATCTTGGGGGAAATGTTTCATTTTATGGTCAGGGGAGTGCTTGTGCATACCTGGACAGAATGCAGATGGGACCATTGCAGGAAATGTTTCATCTGATAGTCATGAGAGTATTCCTGTATACATGGATGGACTGCAGATATGTTTGTTGGGTGGAATGTTTCATTTGGTAGTCAGGGGAGTGCTAAGCATATATGAAATGAACAGACTGCAAAGAGGATCCTTGGGGGAAATGTTTTATTTTGCAATCAGGTGAGAGCTTATGCATACATGGACAGACTGCAGAAAGAATTGGTGGTGAATATGTTTCATTTAGTGGTCAGAGGAGTGCTTGGGCATGCATGGACAGACTGCAAAGGGGTTTGTTGGGGGAAATGTTTCATTTGGTGGTCAGAGAGAGTGCTTTTTACATACTTGAACAGACTACAGACATGATCATTAGGGGAAAAGTTTCATTTGGTAGTCAGGAGAGTGCTTGTGTGTACATGAACCGACTACAAAAGAGGTAGTTGTGGGGAATTTTTAATTTGTTGGCCATTGAATGATTGTGCCTATTTGGGCAAACTGCAGAAGATATTGTTGGGAAAATGTTTGATTTTGGTGGTCAGGGAATTAATTATGCATACATGGACAGACTGCAGAAGGGTTTGTTGGGTGAAATGTTTCTTTGGTTGGTCAAGGGAGTTCTAGGCATACATAAACAGATAACAAATTCAATCTTTTGGGTAAATATTTAATTTTGTGATCAGTGAGTGGTTGCACATACCTGGACAGACTGCAAATGGGATCTTTAGGGAAAGTGTTTAATTTTGTGGTCAAGGGAGTGCTTGCACATACCTGGACAGACTGCTGAAGGGGAAGGAAATGTTTCATTTGGTGGAGACAGAGGGAAAGTACTTTTGCATACCTGGAGAGACTACATAGATTTTGGGGAAATGTTTCATTTTATGGTCAGGGGGAGTGCTTGTGTAAACATGGACAGACCACAGAAGGCATTAATTTGGTAAATGTTTCATTTGTTTTGTCAGGGGAAAGATTGTGTATATGTGGACAAATTGCAGAAGATATTGTGGGGGAAATGTTTGATTTAATGGTCAGGGGAGTGTTTGTGCATGCCTGGATGAACTGCAGATGAGATCACTGGGGGACATGTACAATTTGCTTGTCAGGAGATTGGTTGTGTATACTATAGACATACTGCAGACGGGATTGCTGGGAGAAATTTTTCATTTTGTAGACAGGGGAATGGTTGTGCATACTATGGACAGACTGCAGAAGGGATCATTGGAAGAAAGGTTTAATTTGGTGGTCAGGGATGTGCTTGTGCATACATGGATGGACTGCAGAAGGGATCACTGGGGAAATGTTTCATTTGGTTGTCAAGGGAGTGCTTGTGTGTACACAGACAGACTGCAGAAAGGATCATTGAGGAAATTATTAATTTGGTGGTCAGAAGAGTGCTTATGTGTACCTAGACAGACTGCAGAAGGGATTGTAGAGATAAATGTTTCATTTGGTTATTGGGGAGTGCTTGGCATACAGATTGCAGAAGAGATCTTTGGGGAATGCTTTAGTTGGTGGTCAGTAGAGTGTGCACACCTAGACAGAGTCAGACAGGACTGCTGAGGGAAATGTTTCAGTTGGTAATTGGGGTGTGCTTGTGCATACCTAGAGTGACTGAAGAAGGACGTTCTGGGGGAAATGTGTCAGTGTCTGGACAGGGGAGTCCTTGTGCGTACTTAAAATACTTGAGCAGACTGCTGCAAGGATCATGGGGAGGGAAATATTTCATTTTGTGGTCAGAGGATTACTTGTGTATAACTAGCCAGGCTGAAGAAAGGATTGTCGGTGGAAATGTTTCATTTGGTGGACAGGGGAGTGCTTGTGCAAGCTTGTGTATGCCTGGACAGAGTGGAGTAGGATTTGATGGGGAACATTTAATTTTGTGATGAAGAGAGTGCTTGTGCATACCTGGACAAACTGCTGAAGGGCTTGTGGGGGAAATGTTTCATTTAGTTGTCGGGGGGAGAGTGTGCATACCTGGAAGGACTGCTGAGTTGATCGTTGGGGGAAAATGTTTCAGTTGATTGGGAAGGAAATGGTTGTGCATACCTGAACAGACTACAAAAGGGATCACTGAGGAAATGTTTCATTTGGTGATCAAAGGAAGTCTTTTTTGCATATCTAGAGAGACTGCTGATGGGATTGCTGGGGGAAATGCTTCATTTAGTGGTCAGGGGTTGCTTGTGCATACCAGAACAGACTGCAAATGGGATCCTTGGGGGAAATGTTTCATTTTATGATCAGGGGAGTGCCTGTGCATGTAATGGATAGACTGCAGAAGGGGCCATTAGGAAAATTGTTTCATTTTGTTGTCAAAAGAGTGCTTGTACATTCCTGAACAAACTGCAGAACAGTTGGTTGGTGAAAATATTTCATATGGTTTCAGGGAAGTGCTTGTGCATATATAAACATACTGCAGAATGTATCTTTGGTTGATATGATTCATTTAATGGTCAGGAAGACTGTGGAAACTTGTAGTGGCTGATAGTTTTCTGCAGCACGATTCAGATTAGTCTGTGGCTAGGTTCTACCTGCTATGTTCGCCATTGCTTCGCTCGCGCTCACTCTTCTCCCAACCCCCCCCCCATTCCCACCCACTCCCCAGACATCCTACAGTAGCCACACAGACCACACCCACCAAAACAACCCCAACTTCCAGTCCAAGACCTCCTATCAGCTCACACATCCCCTACTATAGACACTCCCATATTATACAATCTATCACCTTTTTATAGACATCCTATCACAGAGCTACATACTCTCTACACCAGCCTCTCTTCTCCTCTTAATACCAAACTGCTTCCCTTCTTTACCTGTCCCCAACCTACCTTACTCTACAATTTCCACTGAACTTGTATCAACTATCCATCCCATAATGCCACCTCCACCTGCCCTTCTCTCCTTTAAACCTGTCACTCCCCCAATCTTCACCTCAGCACAAACCATGCTTCTCTTTTTCATCATAACTCCTGTGCTCATACTCCTCTCTATAACCACCTCTTACCACAATAACCCCTACTTCACCAGCCCTACTCTATCACCCACTAAAATATGTAACAACAACCCACACATTCATTATCTCTCCCTCACTACTCAACCATTCCAACACTCTCCCCTACAAAATAAAAATATCACAACTCCCTTCACTCTTCCCCAAAACTAAACCCAAACTCTTCTATTACAGCCCCAACTTCTTCCCACTGAACCTGCTCACCCAAATTTACTACTATCTGCAGATATTCACCCCAAACCCAGACCTTTCTCCAACTCACCTCCCTGCACCTACACCCAATCCCTCTCCCCCTCCCTTCCCACCTCCTCCTCATCCTCCTCGAACTCCATCTTCATCCTCTTCTTCCGCAAAGCCTCCCCCATCTGCCATTAACCTAACCATACCCCCCTAAACATCCAAAACACTACAAACAAAGTCACTGAACTCCATTCCTGGATTACTCATCACTCTCCTGACATACTTACTCTCTCAGAAACCTGGATAAAACCTCACATCTCTGACTTTGAAATCTTGCCCCCCAGATATAACATGTACCGCTTAGAAAGAGTCTCAAAAAGGGGGAGGAGTAGCTATAACGTACGCTGAACAACTCTCCCTCTCCCCTCTATCAATCCATTTATATCCCTCCTGGTAATAATATCCCTATTCTTCAATACTTTTTGCCTAGATCTCATAAACCATTTCCTATGAAACCATAATACTGGCTGATGTTAGTACTGATTGGAACACAACAACCATGGATCTGCTCAACTACAGCATAAACCTTTAGGGCTTCACCCAATTAATCAATACCTGAACAAGTCTAAACAAACACTCCAACACCAGCTCCACAATAGACTGAATACTTACATCCAGTCCCAATTTATATCACAATCCATGTACTCTACCTGATACCTTAAGTGATAATTGTCCCATCTGCATCCAGCGGGCCACTCTCCAATCATGTAAATCACACCATTTCATAGAATGCTGTAAACTCTCTAACTTCAACCAAGACTCCTTTAACCAAAGTCTGTCCTCAAGTAACTGGTCTTTTCTCCACCACCTCTCCCTGGAAGATGCTACATTAAAATTCAACAGCATCTTCCTAGACACCCTAAACCCCATGGCTCCCATCAGGGAAATAAGAATGAAATCCGACTATGAGAAATGGTTTACAACTTGCTCTCTTATGTACAAGCGAGACAGCTCTTTAAAAAAATGGCTAAAAACCATGTCTCCCACCCACCTGTAAAGATTGATGGAACTCTGCAACCTAACCAAAAACAGGTCAACTATGACAAGGAAAACTTCTACTAAAAAAGCTAACCAACTCCCACTCTAACCCAAAAATAAATCTGGAATACAATCAACAACTACTTCATCCAGGCAAACCCTCTTCACTAACCCCTAACCAATAGCTCTGACATTGACACAGCATCATTCATCAACTCCTTCTTCATCAATACTATGAAGAACCTCTCCCAAAATGACAACTCTACCTCTAACACAACACTTTTCTATCTCCAAATTCTCTCCCAACCTCCTTCTAATTTAAACCTGTCCCCACTGCTTACGTAAATTCACTCCTCAGCAAACTCAAAACCTGTTCTCCTTCTGTTTACAATCTACCCCGTCTTCCTAAAATTAGCTGCAAACTCTATTGCTTACCCTATCCCCATACTAATCAACAGGTCTATACAAGAATCTGTTGTCCCTGACATTTGAAAGAAGTTCTATACCGTACCTATACACAAAGGAGAACCCTCCATCAACCCTTCCAACTTCAGATCTATAACTGTACTGTCTCCCCTATCTAAAATACTGGAGAAGTGTATACACAAACTACTAGAATATATTCTACAAGAAAATATACTAACACTCACACAAATGGCTTTCGTGCCAACCACACCACAGCTACTGCTGTACCATCTTTTATGCAGACCATCACCAGAACCTGTGAAAACAGCAGACTTGCATCTTGCCTATTCCTTGACCTCTCTAAGTCCTTTGATACTGTCTCTCACAACAAACTCCTAGCTAAACTTTCTGACCTCAGCCTCTCCAACTCAGCTATTTCCTGGTTCTCTAGCTGTCTCTCCAACAGGCTTCAGTCAGTCAGATGGCATACTGCTCTCTCCGCCTTGCTCCCAGTCCTTACTGAAGTCCCACAAGGCTCCATCCTTGGATCTTTACTATTTAACATTTTTACTAATAACCTCTACACATCTGTTCCCCACTCCACATTAATACAACATGCAGATGGCTATCATCTCCTCCTCTGACAACCTCTCTCATCTTCTAACCCTCACCCAAGAATCATTCCACTCCGCTGAAAGACAGCTTACTAGCAACCAACTTCTACTAAATCCAAAAAAACAAGCTCCTCTTATTCCTGCCGAAATCCCTAACTCATGCTAAGGCTACCTTCACCATCACTTCCCTCAGTAACACAATCACCAAAGCAGAACCTGACACAAAATGCCAGGTGCTATTGTAGATGACCAACTAAAATTCAATGTCGACATACAACAAGCAATCTAAAAAAACCACCAAAAATTAGGATTACTTTATAGGAACATAAAATTCCTCTCTAATGAATCTAAACTCTCTCTAACACATGCCTACCTTCTACCTAGCCTACTTTATGCTGCCCGAATCCTTACAAACCTACAAAACAATGTTATGTTCAAACAAACTCGCATACCATGTTGTTTCTTTCAGCTTTTCCTGGTTAGGGGTCGCCACAGTGGAACTCCAGTCTGCTAATGATTGGCAGTTGATTTTTATGTACCGGGTTGCCAGCCCTGACGCACAACCTTCAACGAAGGTATGCCCATTCACGCATGTCTCCACACAGAAGACGCTCTAGCTGAGAGTCAAACCAGACAGCGTCTTACTGTGAGGCGACAACGCTACCGCAGCACCACCACCGTGGCCCTAAGAGGGCCAAATTTGCAGCAAACCGACCCTAATATCCCCCATCATTTCTTAGCTTTAAAAAACCTTCCGTGGCTAGAATTCCACCAACTCCTCCTGCCCAACTGCACTTCACTACACTATCCTTTACAAACCTACCTCTTGTTCAGCTCTCTCCTCTCTTATAACCCTCCTACACTCCCAATCACACACTTCGTAGCTCAGATCAACACCTCCTAGAAAACAATAAACCCAAAAAAACATTGGCAAACAGCTCTATAGCTACTCAATAGATAATTCTTGGAACAAACTTCCTCTGTCCCTAAGAACACTTACCTAATACCAGCTACTTCAAAAAAATCCTTAAAACTCTACTTGCTAAACACTAGGACTTGCACTTGCTGTGACCCATCATAAATTGCTTATCCCTCTATCCTCAGCACTCCCAACTGCTACTAACTATCCACCTTTTTTGAACGTACTCACGTACTTCACACATAAAACTTTGTACCTTCCCATCTACTGCTATTTCTTCAGCCTTTCCTTTTGTCCGTATCCAGCTTTATCGATGGGACACTTAAATTCACTGTAAAATATGAACTGTGACACTAAAACTCGCTGTAAATATTGTAAATACTGAACTAACAGAATTGAACTAACTGAATACTAACAGTTTAATTCCTTACCTCAATGTCATATTCACACTTGTTTTCTACCAGTAATGTACTTTTGTACTTTTGTATTTTTATTGCTCATATTCAAAACTGTTTGCAACTAACTGTATTACTTATGTCTATGTCAATTTTTGTAATAGTTGTGTCAATGTAACAAATAGTGTTGGAGTTTTTCTCCCCGGGTCTCTGTTGAAAAAGGGCTTCTGCCCAGTCAGACTAACCTGGTCAACAAATGTCAAAATAAAATAAATTGTGCATACATGGATGGACTGCAGAAGGGATTGTTATGGGAATGTTTCAGTTGGTGGTGAGGGGAGTGCTTGTGCATTCATGGACAGACTGCTGAAGGGCTTGTTGGTAGAAATGTTTCATTTGATGGTCAGGAGAGTGCTTGTGCATATCTGGATGGACTATTGAAGGGATCGTGTGGGAAAATGTTTCATTTGGTGGTTGGGGGAGTGTTTGTGCATACCTAGAGAAATTACAGATGGTATCACTGAGGGAAATGCTTCATTTAGTAGTCAGAGGAATGCATACAAGAATAGACTTCAAATGGGATCCTTGGTGAAATGTTTCATTTTGTAGTCAGGGGAATGGCTGTGCTTACAATGGAAAACTGCAGAAGGTGTCATTTCAGAAAATGTTTCATTTGGAGGTCAGGGGAAAGGTTGTGCATACTTGAACAGACTGCAGAAGGGATTGCTGGCAGAAATGTTTCATTTGGTGGTCAGGGGAGTGCTTGTGCATACATGGACAGACTGCAGAAATGTCTGTTGGGGGAATGCTTCATTTGGTGGTCAGGGGAGTGCTTGTGCATACATGGACAGACTGCAGAAATGTCTGTTGGGGGAATGCTTCATTTGGTGGTCAGGGGAGTGCTTGTGCATACATGGACAGACTGCAGAAATGTCTGTTGGGGGAATGCTTCATTTAGTGGTCAGGGGAGTGCTTGTGCATACATGGACAGACTGCAGAAATGTCTGTTGGGGGAATGCTTCATTTAGTGGTCAGGGGAGTGCTTGTGCATACATGGACAGACTGCAGAAATGTCTGTTGGGGGAATGCTTCATTTAGTGGTCAGGGGAGTGCTTGTGCATACGTGGACAGACTGCAGAAATGTCTGTTGGGGGAATGCTTCATTTAGTGGTCAGGGGACTGCAAGGCATACATGAACAGACTGCAAATGGGTTCCTTGTGAAATTGTTTAATTTTGTTGTCTGGTGAGTACTTGTGCATACCTGGGCAGATTGCAGAAGGGATAACTAGGAGAAATTTTTCATTTGGTGGTTAGAGAGGGTGGTTTTCCATACCTGGACAGATTACAGACAGGATTATTAGGGGGAATGTTTCATTTTGTGGCCAAGGGAGTGCTTATAAAACATGAACAGGCTGCAGAAGGGATGGTTGGGGGAAATGTTTCATTTGGTTCGTTTGGTGGTCACGGGAATGATTGTGTGTATACGGACAAACTGCAGAAGCTATAAATGGGTAAATAATTTGGTGGTCAGGGAAGTGTTTGCACATACATGGATGGACTGCTGAAGAGTTCATTGTAGAAAATGTTTCATTTGGAGGTCAGTGGAAAGGTTGTGCATACCTGAACAGATTGCAGAAGGGATTGTTGAAAGAATGTTTCATCATTTGGTGGTTAGTGGAGTGCTTTTGCATATTTGGAAAGACTGCAGATGGGATCATTGCACAAATGTTTAATTTGGTGACTGGGAGTGCTTGTGAATATACAGTGAAACTCTAGAAGAGTTCACTGGTACAAATGTTTCATTTGGTGGTCAGGGGAGTGGTTGTGCATACCTGGACAGACTGCAGAAAGGAATGTTGGGGGAAATGTTTCAATTGTTAATCAGGGGAGTACTTGCGCATACATAATCAGACTGAAAATGGTATCCTTGGGGAAAATGTTTCATTTTGTAGTCACAGACATTTTTATGCAAACCTGGACACTCCACAGAAAGGATTGTCAACAGAAATGTTTCATTTGGTGGTTGGGGAGTGCTTATGTATACCTGGACAGACTACAGAAAGGTTAAGGGGGTGCAAGGCATACATGAATAGACTGCAGCTGGGATCCTTAGGGGAAATGTTTCATTTTGCAGACAGAGAAGTGCTTACTTATGCATACATGGTTGGATTGCAAAAACGATCATTGGTGGAAATGTTTCATTTGGTGGTCAGAGAGAGAGTGCTTTTGCATAGATGGGCAGAATACAGATTGGGATCATCAGGAGAAATGTTTCATTTTGTAGTCATGGGAGTGCTTGTGCTTGTGACAGACTATAAAAGAAGCAGCTGTGGGAAATGTTTCCTTTGTTGGTCATTGGAATGATAGGGTGGCCACGGTGGTGCTGCAGTTAGCATTGCCGCATCACAGCAAGAGGTTCTCTGGTTTGATTCTCGGCTGGGCTGCCTTCTGTGAAGAGTCTGCATGTTCTCCCTGTGGTCGCATGGGTTTCCTCCGGGTGCTCTGGTTTCCTCCCACATCCCAAAGACATGCTGTAGGTGGATTGGACACTCTAAATTGGCCCTAGGCATGAGTGCATGCGTGTGTGTGCCTTCTGTGGAAGGTTGGGTGCCGGGCTGGCAACTCGACACCGTAAAACTCCACTGCCAATCATGACAGGTGATCCACTGTGGTGACCCCTAACTGGGAAAAGCTGAAAGAAGAAGTTGGTCATTGGAATGATTGTGCATACATGGACAAACTGCAGAAGACATGATCGGGGAAACATTTGATTTGGTGGTCAGGGGAGTGCTTGTGCATACATTGACCGTGTGCAGAAGGGATCACTTTGGGAAATGTTTCATTTGGTGGTCAGAGATAGAGCGCACTTTTGCATACCTGGGCAGCCTACAGATGGGATCATTAGGGGAAATGTTTCCTTTTGTGGTCAGGGGAGTGCTTGAGCAAACATGAACAGACTGCAGCTGAGGTAGTTGTGGGAAGTGTTTCATTTGTTGGTCAAGGGAAGGATTATGAGTACATGGACAGGCTGCAGAATAGATCATTCTAAGAAATGTTTAATTTGCTGTTCAGGGGAGTGTTCATGCATACATGAATGGACTGCAGAAGGGATCATTTGGGGAAATGTTTCACTTGGTGGTCAGGGCATTGCTTGTGCATACCTGTTCAGACTGAAGAAGGGATTGTTGATGGAAGTGTTTCAGTTGGTTGTCAGTGGCATGCTTGTGCTCATCTGGACAGACTAAAGGGAAATGCTTCAACTGGGGAATGCTTGTGCATTCCTGGATAGACTGTAGAAGGGATCACTGGAGGAAATATTTCATTTGATGCTCAGGGAAGTTATTGTGCATATGTGGATGGAATACAGAAGGAATCGGTGGATATGTTTTATTCAGTGGTCAGAGGAGTGCTTGTGTATGCATTGACAGACTGCAGAAGCAATCATTAGGCAAATGTTTCATGTATTGGTGGTCAGGGGAATGCCTGTGCCTACATGGACAGACTGCAGAAAGGATCGTTGGGGGAATTCTTAATTTCGTGGCGAGGTGAGTGCTAGTGTGTACCAGGACAGACTGTAGAAGGGATTGTAACAGGAAATGTTTCATCTGGTGGTCAGGAGAGTGCTTGCACATATGTGGACAGATTGCAGATGGAATCACTGGGGGAAATGTTTAATTTGGTGGTCAGGGGAGTGCTTGGCATACATCGACATATTGTGGAAGGGATCACTGGGGGAACTGTTTCATTTGGGGGTCAAGGGATTGCTTGTGCATAGAAGAGATTGCTGGGGATATGTTTCAATTACTGGTCTAATAGAGTGCTTTTTCTTGTTTGGGCAGACTACAGATGGGATAGTTGGAGGAAAGGTTTCATTTGGTGGTGAGGAGTGCTTGTTTTTTCATGGACAGACTGCAGAAGGGATCATTGGGAGAAATGTTTGATTTGGAGGTCAAGGAGTGCTTGTGCATACTGGCACAGACTGGAGACATGATCGTTGGGGGAATGTTTCAGTTGGTGGTCGGGGCAGTGCCCACCTGGACAGAGTGCAGATGGGACTGCTGTGGGAAATACTTCAGAAAATGGTTAGGAGACAGCTGAAAAGAGTACAGAAGGGTTTGCTGGGAGTTCCTGCACTTGCTGGGTGAACTGTTTATCTTGGTTTTCAGGAGATTGGTTGTTCATACTATGGACAGACTGCAGAAGGAATTGTTTGGGGAATTTTTTCATTTTGTGGTCTAGGGAGCAATTGTACATACTATGGACAGACTGCAGAAGGGAATATTGAGGAAATTTTTAATTTTGAGATCAGGGGAGTGCTTGTGCATACCTAGACAGATTGTAGAAGGGATCATTGGAGGAAATGTTTAAATTGGTTGTCAGGGAAATGCTTGTGCATATACGGATGGAGTACAGAAGGTTCATTGGTGGATAAGTTTCATTAAGTTGTCAGGGTTGTGTCTGAGCATTTCATGGACAAAATGCAGAGGGGATCATTGGGGGAAATGTTTAATTTATTGGCCATCAGGGAAGTGCTTGTGCATACATGGACAGACTGCAGAAAGGATTGTTGGGGTAATTGTTTAATTTGGTGCTTTGAGGATTGCTTGTGTGTACTTGTAATGACAGAAGGGATCGTAAGGGGAAATGTTTAATTTAGTGGTCTGAGGAATGCTTGTGCGTACATGGACAGACTGCAGAAGGGATCATTGGGTGAAATGTTTTATTTGGCGGTTAGGGATGTACTTCTACACACCTGGACAGACTGCAGTTTTGATCATGGGAGGAAATGTTTCAGCTGGTGTTCAGGGGAATGTCTGTGCATACCTGGACAGACTGCTGAAGGAGTCATGGGAGGAAATATTTCATCTGGTAGTCAGAGGATTCCTTGTGCATACATGAACTGACTGCAGAGGAGATCACTGGGGCAATGTTTTTAGTTAGTGGACAAAGGGAGTGGCATTTCATACTTGGAAATACTACATATGGAGTCATTGGGGGATGTTTCATTTTCATTTTCTGGTTGGGATCTGCTTGTGCATACATGGGCACACACAAGAAGGTGGTCATTGGCAGAATGCTTCATTTGTGGTTAGCAGAGTGTTTGTGCATACCTGGGGAGACTGCTGAAGGGATTGTGGGGAGTGAAATATTTCATTTAGTGGTCAGCAGAGTGCTTGTGCATACCTGGCCAGACTGCTGAAGGGATTGTGGGAGTGAAATATTTCATTTAGTGGTCAGGGGAGTGCTTGTACAGACCTGTGCAGATGGAAAAATGGATTGTTGGTGGAAATGTTTCAGTTGGTTGTCAGTAGCATGCTTATGCACAACTGGACAGACTATAGATTGGACCTTTGAGGGAAATGCTTCAGTTGGTGGTCTGGGGAGACGTTATGCATTCCCAGATAGACTGGAGAAGGAATAGTTGGGGAAATGTTGCAGTTGGTGGTCATGGGAATGGCTGTGTATACCTTGACAGACTGTAGAAGGAATAGCTGGAGTAAATGTTTCAGTTGGTGGTTAGTGTAGTGCTTGTGCATACCTGGACAGACTGCTGAAGGATTGTGGGAGAAAATATTTCATTTGGTGGTCTGTGGAGTGCTTGTGCAAACCTGGAGAGATGGTTGAAGGGTTCATTGGGAAAATGTTTCATTTGGTGGTTAGTGGAGTTCTTGTGTATACCTGGACTGAACGCTGAAGGGATTGTTGGGGGAAGTGTTTCATTTGGTTGTGGGGGGGGGGTGGTTGCTTGTGTGTACATGGATGGACTGCAGAAGATTATTCTTGGGGGAAATGTTTCATTTGGTGGTCAGAGCAGTGCTTGCATAGGTTAGCAGATCATAGGGGATTACTAGCCTAACAGCTTAAGAGGCCTTGCAAGCCTAGCCAATATAACCAAACACATACACACACAGACATGCAAAGACTGCTGAAGGGATCATAGGGAAATGTTTCATCCAATATAACCCAACATACATGCACATACATGGAGAGACTGCTGATGGGACCATAGGGAAATGTTTCATCCAATATAACCCAACATACACGCACATACATGGAGAGACTGCTGAAGGGATCATAGGGAAATGCTTCATCCAATATAACCCAACACGTACACGCACATACACGCAGAGACTGCTTAAGGGATCTTTGGCAGAAATGTTTTATTTGCTGATCAGAGGAGTGTTTGCACATACCTGAACAGACTACAAAGGGATTGTAGGGGAACTATTTCATTTGGTGGCCAGTGGAGTTCTTGAGCATACTTGGACAGTCTCTAGAAGAGATCATTGTGGTAAACATTTCATTTTGTGGTCAGGGAGTGCTCATACATACCTCAACAGACTGCAGAAGGAGCCATTACAGGAAATGTTTCATTTGGTGGTCAGGAGAGTGCTTGTGCATAGTTTGGCAGACTGCTGAAGGGCTCATGGGGAAATGTTTCAGTTGGTGATCATGGTAGTGCTTGTGCATAGCTTGGCAGACTGCTGAAGGGCTCTTGGGGAAATGTTTCAGTTGGTGATCATGGTAGTGCTTGTGCATAGTTTGGCAGACTGCTGAAGGGTTCATGGGGAAATGTTTCAGTTGGTGATCATGGTAGTGCTTGTGCATAGCTTGGCAGACTGCTGAAGGGCTCTTGGGGAAATGTTTCAGTTGGTGATCATGGTAGTGCTTGTGCATAGCTTGGCAGACTGCTGAAGGGCTCTTCTTGAAATGTTTCAGTTGGTGATCATGGTAGTGCTTGTGCATAGCTTGGCAGACTGCTGAAGGGCTCTTGGGGAAATGTTTCAGTTGGTGATCATGGTAGTGCTTGTGCATAGCTTGGCAGACTGCTGAAGGGCTCTTGGGGAAATGTTTCAGCTGGTGATCATGGTAGTGCTTGTGCATAGCTTGGCAGACTGCTGAAGGGCTCTTGGGGAATGTTTCAGTTGGTGATCATGGTAGTGCTTGTGCATAGCTTGGCAGACTGCTGAAGGGCTCTTGGGGAAATGTTTCAGTTGGTGATCATGGTAGTGCTTGTGCATAGCTTGGCAGACTGCTGAAGGGCTCTTGGGGAAATGTTTCAGTTGGTGATCATGGTAGTGCTTGTGCACAGCTTGGCAGACTGCTGAAGGGCTCTTGGGGAAATGTTTCAGTTGGTGATCATGGTAGTGCTTGTGCATAGCTTGGCAGACTGCTGAAGGGCTCTTGGGGAAATGTTTCAGTTGGTGATCATGGTAGTGCTTGTGCACAGCTTGGCAGACTGCTGAAGGGCTCTTGGGATAATGTTTCAGTTGGTGATCATGGTAGTGCTTGTGCATAGCTTGGCAGACTGCTGAAGGGCTCTTGGGGAAATGTTTCAGTTGGTGATCATGGTAGTGCTTGTGCACAGCTTGGCAGACTGCTGAAGGGCTCATGGGGAAATGTTTCAGTTGGTGATCATGGTAGTGCTTGTGCATAGCTTGGCAGACTGCTGAAGGGCTCTTGGGGAAATGTTTCAGTTGGTGATCATGGTAGTGCTTGTGCATAGCTTGGCAGACTGCTGAAGGGCTCTTGGGGAATTGTTTCAGTTGGTGATCATGGTAGTGCTTGTGCACACACTGACATACTGGAGAAGGGATCACCAAGGTGAATATTTGTTCATCAGGAGATACATAGACAGACTGCAGACGTGATCACTGGGGAGAATGTTTCATTTGGTGATCAGGGCAGTGCTAGTACTTAGACAGGCTGCAGAAGGGATTGTTGTGGGAAATGTTTCACTCAGTGGTCAGGGGAGGTCTTGTGCACACCTGGATAGACTGCAGCTGGGATCGCTGGAGGAAGTGTTTCAGTTGGTGTTAAGAAGACTGCTTGTGCACACCTGGTCAGACTGCACAGGATCACTGCAGGAAAGGTTTCAGTTAGTGGTCAGAGGAGTACTTATGTACAGCTGAATAGACTGCAGAAGGCATCATTGGAAGAAATGTCGCATTTGGAGAGTGTCTGCATTCCTGCACAGGCTGCAGATGGGATCTCTTTGGGAAATGTTTCATTTGGTTGTCAGGAGATTGATTGTGTATACTATGGAAAGACTGCAGAAGGGATAGTTTTGGGAAATGTTTCATTTTGTGGTCGGGGAACAGTTGTGCATAATATGGACAGACTGCAGAAGGAATTGCTGGGGAAATTTTCATTTTGTGGTCTGGAGAGTGCTTGTGCATACCTGGACAGACTGCAGAATGGATCATTGGGGGAATTATTTCATTAAATGGTCAGGGAAGCTATTGTGCATATATGGATGGAATACAGAAGGAATCATTGGTGGATATGTGTCATTCAGTGGTCAGGAGAGTACTCGTGCATGCATCGACAGACAGCAGAAGTGATCATTGAGGAAATGTTTCATTTGTTGGTGGTCATGGGAGTGCTTGTGCCTACATGGACAGACTGCAGAAGGGATCGTTTGTGGAATTTTTTATTTGGTGGTCAGTTGAGTGCTAGTGTGTATCTGGACAGAAGCAGATTGCAGAAGGGATTGTAGGGGGATTGTTTCATTTAGTGGTCTGGGGAGTACTTGTACATACATGGAGAGGCTGCAGAAGGGATTGTAGGGGGAATGTTTCATTTAGTGGTCTGGGGAGTACTTGTACATACATGGAGAGACTGCAGAAGGGATCGGTAGGGGGGGATATTTCATTTAGTGGTGTGGGGAGTACTTGTACATACATGGACAGACTGCAGAAGGGATCGTTTGTGGAATTTTATATTTGGTGGTCAGTTGAGTGCTAGTGTGTATCTGGACAGAAGCAGATTGCAGAAGGGATTGTAGGGGGATTGTTTCATTTAGTGGTCTGGGGAGTACTTGTACATACATGGAGAGGCTGCAGAAGGGATTGTAGGGGGAATGTTTCATTTAGTGGTCTTGGGAGTACTTGTACATACATGGAGAAACTGCAGAAGGGATTGTAGGGGGAATGTTTCATTTAGTGGTTTGGGGAGTACTTGTACATAAATGGAGAGTCTGCAGAAAGGATAGGTAGGGGGGATATTTCATTTAGTGGTCTGGGGAGTACTTGTACATACATGGAGAAACTGCAGAAGGGATTGTAGGGGGATTGTTTCATTTAGTGGTCTGGGGAGTACTTGTACATACATGGAGAGACTGCAGAAGGGATCGGTAGGGGGGATATTTCATTTAGTGGTCTGGGGAGTACTTGTACATACATGGAGAGACTGCAGAAGGGATTGTAGGGAGGAATATTACATTTGGTCGTCAGGGGATTGCTTTTGCATACATAAACTGATTGTAGAAGAGATTGATGGGGAAATGTTTCATTTAGTGGTGAAAGGGACTGCTTTTTCATACTGGGAAAACTACAGATATGGTCATTGCGGAAAGTGTTTTATTTTTTGATCAGGGGAGTGCTTGTGCATACATGAACAGACTGCAGAAGGCAGTCATTGGGGGAAATAGTTTATTTGGTAGTCAGTGAAGTGTTTGGGTGTACATGAACAGACTGCAAAACAGGTAGTTGTGGGAAATTTTTGATTTGTTGGTCAGATGAATGTGTACATGGTTCAACTGCAGAAGCGAGTGTTGTGGGGAATGTTAGATTTGTCAGGGGAATGTTTGTGCATACATGGATGGACTGCGGTAGGAATTATTTGGGGAAATGTTTTATTTGGTGTTCAGGGGAGTGCTTGTGTGTTCATGGACAGAGTGTAGAAAGGATTGTTGGAAGAAATGTTTCATTTGGAGGTCAAGGAAGTGCTTGTGGATACCTGAATAGACTGAAGAAGGGATCATGGGGGATATATTCCAGTTGGTAGTCAGCAGAGTGCTTGCGCATACCGGGACAGACTGCAGACAGACTCACAGAGGGAAATGTTTCAGTTCGTAGTCAGAAGCATTGCTTGTGCATAACTGGACAGACTGAAAAAGGGATCTTTGATACAAATGTTTCAATTGGTTGTCAGTGGTGTGCTTGGGCACACGTGGACGGACTACAGAGGGGATCACTGAGGTAAATGATTCAATTGATGGTCTGATGGTCTGGGGAGTTCTTGTGCATTCCCAGATAGACTGCAAAAGGGATCACTGGAAGAAATGTTGCAGGTGGTGGCCAGGGGAGTGACTGCGCATACCTTGACAAACTGCATGAGATCACTGGGGGAAATGTTTCAGTTGGTGGTCAGTGGCATGCTTGTGGCATATGTGGACAGACTGCTGAAGGGTTCATGTGGGAAAATGTTTCATTTGATGGTTGTCGAAGTGCTTGTGTATACCTGGGCTGACTGCTGAATGACGCATCTGGAAAAAATATTTCATTTGGTGATCAGGGGAGAGCTTGTGCATACCTAGAGTAACTGCAGAAGGAACTGCTGTAGGAAATGTTTAATCTGGTGGTCAGGGTAACTTTTGTGCATACCTAGAGATACTGTAGATGGGATCACTGGGGGTAATGTTTCATTTATTGGTCCAGGTAGTGCTTGTGCATACAAAAACAGACTGCAAATGAGATCCTGAGGGAAATAATTATTTTTTTAGTCAGTGGAATTGTTGTGTATACAATGGACAGACTGCAGAAGGGGCTATTGGGGAAAATGTTTCATTTTGCTGTCAGAAGAGATCTTGTTTATACATAGACAGATTGAAGAAGGGATAGTTGCGGGATGCTTCATTTGGTTTCCAGGAAAGTGCTTGTGCATATATGAATGGAATGCAGAAGGGATCTTTGGTGGATATGTTTCATTCAGTGGTCAGGGGAGTGCTTGTGCAGATATGTACAGACTGCAGAAAGGATCGTTGGGGAAAATGTTTAATGTGGTGGTCAGGGTAGTGCTTGTATGTACCTGGACAGACTACAGAAGGAATCACAGGGAAATGGTTTATTTGGTGGTTCAGAAAGTCCTTCTGCATACAAGGAGACACTGTAGAAGAGATCACTAGATGAAATGCTGCAGTTGGTGGTCAGAGGATTGCCTGTGCATACCTGGACAGTATGCTGAAAGATTTGTGGCAGGAAATATGGTCAGACTGCAGAAGAGCTTGCTGGGAAAATGTTTCATTTAGTGGTCAAATGGAGTGCTTTTTCATATTCAGACAGACTACAGGTGGGATCAGTGGGGGAAATGTTTCATTCTGTGGTCAGGTGAGTGCTTGTGCATACATGGACAATTTGTAGAAGGAGGTCATTGGGAAAAATGTTTCATTTGGTGGTCAGTGGAATGCTTGTGCATACATAAACAGACTGCAGAAGGGATCATGAGGTAAAATGTTTCATTTGGTGGTCAGGAAAGTGCTTGTGTATGGTTGGTTGACTGTTGAAGGGATCATTGGGGGGAATGTTTCCTTTGGTGGTCAGTGGAATGCTTGTGTATGGTTGGTTGACTGTTGAAGGGATCATTGGGGGAATGTTTCCTTTGGTGGTCAGTGGAATGCTTGTACATGGTTGGTTGGGTGTTGAAGGGATCATTGGGGGATATTTCCTTTGGTGGTCAGTGGAATGCTTGTGTATTGTTGTTGGGTGTTGAAGGGATCATTGGGGGATGTTTCCTTTGGTGGTCAGTGGAATGCTTGTGTATGGTTGTTTGACTGTTGAAGGGATCATTGGGGGATGTTTTGGTCAGTGGAATGCTTGTGTATGGTTGGTTGGGTGTTGAAGGGATCATTGGGGGGATGTTTCCTTTGGTGGTCAGTGGAATGCTTGTGTATTGTTGTTGGGTGTTGAAGGGATCATTGGGGGATGTTTCCTTTGGTAGTCAGTGGAATGCTTGTGTATGGTTGTTTGACTGTTGAAGGGATCATTGGGGGGATGTTTCCTTTGGTGGTCAGTGGAATGCTTGTGTATGGTTGGTTGGGTGTTGAAGGGATCATTGGGGGATATTTCCTTTGGTGGTCAGTGGAATGCTTGTGCATGGTTGGTTGGGTGTTGAAGGGATCATTGGGGGATGTTTCCTTTGGTGGTCAGTGGAATGTTTGTGTATGGTTGGTTGGGTGTTGAAGGGATCATTGGGGGATGTTTCCTTTGGTAGTCAGTGGAATGCTTGTGTATGGTTGTTTGACTGTTGAAGGGATCATTGGGGGATGTTTCCTTTGGTGGTCAGAGGAATGCTTGTGTATGGTTGGTTGGGTGTTGAAGGGATCATTGGAGGATATTTCCTTTGGTGGTCAGTGGAATGCTTGTGCATGGTTGGTTGGGTGTTGAAGGGATCATTGGGGGATGTTTCCTTTGGTGGTCAGTGGAATGTTTGTGTATGGTTGGTTGGGTGTTGAAGGGATCATTGGGGGATGTTTCATTTGGTGGTCAGTGGAATGCTTGTGTATGGTTGGTTGGCTGCTGAAGGGATCATTGGGGGATGTTTCCTTTGGTGGTCAGTGCAATGCTTGTGTATGGTTGGTTGGCTGTTGAAGGGATCATTGGGGGATGTTTCCTTTGGTGGTCAGTGCAATGCTTGTGTATGGTTGGTTGGGTGTTGAAGGGATCATTGGGGGGATGTTTCCTTTGATGGAGAGGGGAATGCTTGTGTATGGTTGGTTGGCTATTGAAGGGATCATTGGGGGATGTTTCCTTTGGTGGTCAGTGGAATGCTTGTGTATGGTTGGTTGGCCATTGAAGGGATCATTGGGGGGGATGTTTCCTTTGGTGGTCAGTGCAATGCTTGTGTATGGTGGTTGGGTGTTGAAGGGATCATTGGGGGGATGTTTCCTTTGGTGGTCAGTGCAATGCTTGTGTATGGTTGGTTGGGTGTTGAAGCGATCATTGGGGGGATGTTTCCTTTGACGGAGAGGGGAGTGCTTGTGCATACCTGAACAGACTTCAGATGGAATTAATGGCGAAATGTTTAATTTTGTGGTTGAGGGAGTGCTTGTCCATATCTGGACAGACTGCTGAAGGGATCGTTTCTCTAAATGTTTCATTTGGTGATCAGGGGACAATTTGTCCATACCTGCATGGACTGCTGAAAGGATTGTTGGGGAAATGTTTCATTTAGTGGTCAGGGTTGTGCTTTTGAACACCTGGGCAGAGTGCAGATGGGTTTGCTGTGGGAAATGTTTCATCTGGTGGTCAGGGTTGTTTTTGTGCATATCTAGAGAGACAGCAAATGGAATCCTTGGGGGAATTTATATTTTTTGGTCAGAGAAGTGGTTATGCATACAATAGACAGACTGCAGAAGAGGCCATTGGGGAAAATGTTTCATTTTGTTGTCAGGAGAGTTCTTGTTCATACCTAAACAGACATCAGAAGGGATAATTGGGGGAGATGTTTCATTTTGTTTTCAGGAAAGTGCTTGTGAATACATGGATGGAATGCAGAAGAGAACTTTGGTGGATTTGTTTCATTTGGTGGTCAGGGGAGTGCTTCTTTGTACCTGGACAGATTACAGAAGGGGTTATAGGGGGAAATGTTTTATTTGGTGGTTCAGGGAGTGCTTGTGTATACATGGGAAAACTGCAGAAGGGATTGCTGGGGAAATGTTTCATTTAGTGGTCAATGGGAGTGCTTTTTCATACTTGGGCAGACTACAGATAGGATCATTGGGGGAAATATTTCATTTTTTGGTCAGAGGAGTTCTTCTTCATACCTGGACAGACTACTGAAGGGATAGTTGTGGGAAATGTTTCATCTGGGGGGTCAGTAGATTGATTGCGCATACCTGCACAGACTGCTGAAAGACTCATGGAGGAAATGTTTCATTTGGTGGTCAGGGAGTGATTGTGCATACCTGGATGAACTGCAGAAGGGAGAACTGCAGGAAATGTTTAATTTAGTGGTCAGGGGAATTCTTCTGCATACATTATTGGACTACAGAAGGAATCATTGGAGGTTAAATTTTCATTTGGTTGTCAGGGGAATTCTTTTGCATACATGGATGGTCTGCAGAAGGGATTGTGGGAGGAAATGTTTCATTTGGGGATACAGGGAATGCTTTGCATACATTGATGGGCTGCAGAAGTGATCACTGGAGAAAAGTTTAATTTGATATTCAGGGGGTGCTTGTGCATAATAGACAGACTGCAGAAGGGATCATTGGGAAATGTCCCATCTGGTGTCAGCGGTGTAATCATCCATACATGGGCAGGCTACAGAAGGGATCATTGGGGAACTGTCCCATCTGGTGTCAGTGGTGTACTCATGCATACATGGGCAAGCTACAGAAGGGATCGCTGGGGAAATGTCCTAGCTGGTGTCAGTGGTGTGCTTGTGCATACATGGGCAGGCTACAGAAGGGATCATTGGAAAATGTCCCATCTGGTGTCAGCGGTGTGCTTGTGCATACATGGGCAGGCTACAGAAGGGGCTCATTGGGAAATGTCCCATCTGGTGTCAGTGGTGTGCTTGTACATACATGGCCAGGCTACAGAAGGGATTGCTGGGGAAATGTCCCATCTGGTGTCAGTGGTGTGCTTGTACATACATGGGCAGGCTACAGAAGGGATCATTGGGAAATGTCCCATCTGGTGTCAGCGGTGTGCTCATCCATACATGGGCAGGCTACAGAAGGGATCATTGGGAAATGTCCCATCTGGTGTCAGTGGTGTGCTCGTCCATACATGGGCAGGTTACAGAAGGGATCATTAGGAAATGTCCCATCTGGTGTCAGTGGTGTGCTTGTGCATACAGGGGCAGGCTACATAATGGATCATTGGGAAATGTCCCATCTGGTGTCAGTGGCGTGCTTGTGCATACATGGGCAGGCTACAGAAGGGATCATTGGGAAATGTCCCATCTGGTGTCAGTGGTGTGCTCGTCCATACATGGGCAGGCTACAGAAGGGATCATTGGGAAATGTCCCATCTGGTGTCAGTGGTGTGCTTGTGCATACAGGGGCAGGCTACTGCAGGGATCATTGGGAAATGTCCCATCTGGTGTCAGTGGCGTGCTCGTCCATACATGGGCAGGCTACAGAAGGGATCATTGGGAAATGTCCCATCTGGTGTCAGTGGTGTGCTCGTCCATACATGGGCAGGCTACAGAAGGGATCATTGGGAAATGTCCCATCTGGTGTCAGTGGTGTGCTCGTCCATACATGGGCAGGCTACAGAAGGGATCATTGGGAAATGTCCCATCTGGTGTCAGCGGTGTGCTCGTCCATACATGGGCAGGCTACAGAAGGGATCATTGGGAAATGTCCCATCTGGTGTCAGTGGTGTGCTCGTCCATACATGGGCAGGCTACAGAAGGGATCATTAGGAAATGTCCCATCTGGTGTCAGCGGTGTGCTTGTGCATACATGGGCAGGCTACATAAGGAATCATTAGGAAATGTCCCATCTGGTGTCAGTGGTGTGCTCGTCCATACATGGGCAGGCTACAGAAGGGATCATTGGGAAATGTCCCATCTGGTGTCAGTGGTGTGCTCGTCCATACATGGGCAGGCTACAGAAGGGATCATTGGGAAATGTCCCATCTGGTGTCAGCGGTGTGCTCGTCCATACATGGGCAGGCTACAGAAGGGATCATTGGGAAATGTCCCATCTGGTGTCAGTGGTGTACTTGTCCATACAGGGGCAGGCTACTGCAGGGATCATTGGGAAATGTCCCATCTGGTGTCAGCGGTGTGCTCGTCCATACATGGGCAGGCTACAGAAGGGATCATTGGGAAATGTCCCATCTGGTGTCAGTGGTGTGCTCGTCCATACATGGGCAGGCTACAGAAGGGATCATTGGGAAATGTCCCATCTGGTGTCAGCGGTGTGCTCGTCCATACATGGGCAGGCTACAGAAGGGATCATTGGGAAATGTCCCATCTGGTGTCAGCGGTGTGCTTGTGCATACATGGGCAGGCTACATAAGGAATCATTAGGAAATGTCCCATCTGGTGTCAGTGGTGTGCTCGTCCATACATGGGCAGGCTACAGAAGGGATCATTGGGAAATGTCCCATCTGGTGTCAGTGGTGTGCTCGTCCATACATGGGCAGGCTACAGAAGGGATCATTGGGAAATGTCTCATCTGGTGTCAGTGAAGTGCTTGTGCATGCTGAGGGGATCGTGTGTATATCCTGCAAGATTACTGTGACTTATGTAAAGCAACTTGAGATATGCTAATATGTTGCTACTTTTTCCTTGGTACAAAGCTGATATACAATAGATGTCATTGTTATCTATAACTAGTGAGTGGGAATGGATATTGTCTGCATCAAGTAATTCATCTGCTTGTTTTTCCTAGTTTAAACATTCACTTCCTGTCTTTGCATGACTAGTATTCGTTTTCATGATTACATAACTTGTTGAAGAGCTAGTGATTTGTGTGAAGCAGTTTGGAATACTTTTAACGTTTACCTATTGTTTGCTCGGGAGTTCAAAAATCTGAAATTGAATACACGGCCATTGTTTTTATCCCTGTTGTCCGAAGTGCACACAGTAGTGGGGGTGGGGCTATCATTGACCTCTTACCCTTTGTTCAGTTTAAACAGTCACTATCTGGCTTTCAAGACTAGTGTCCATTTGTGTGAAGCAAGATGGATGACTTAACTTGACATCTGAGATATGCACAAAGTACCCATAATTGTAGGGCCTGTTTGTAGGGCTATTGCTTTCTTATGAATATGGTTTTGTATGACTAATATGAAATGTGTGAACTTGGAATACTTCAGTTTGTCAGCTGTGTGATGCAAAGATGAACTACATAACACAGATATGTTGTTCTATCCTATCTGGATGTTTGAATTGTATACATAAGTGGCTATAACTGCCTTGTGGGGGGAAAGGACTGTCTGGATGAAAGTAACTGACCCTCTTGTGAGTTGATTAGTTGAAATCATCTTTCAGAAAGTAAGGGATGAACTGCATTGCATAATATTCAGACCGTCAGAGATTCTTTGGGCGTGGTGACCCTCATATTCAAATGTTGTAAAAGTGGATTTCGATGTAGGTTTAGTAGTGGCCTCTATCTGAGTTCCACCTAGTCTAAAACTGATCCTTCTCAGACAAGTACACTAAAGGTCATTGTGGTTTCAATGGGGGCTGTCCAGAGACAATGCCTTTATTTCTTTAATTTTCTTCACAAACCTCAGTATTGTTACACGTCAGTGTAGCTTGTGTTGGGTTGGAGATGGTGTGATCACTGTTTATTTAAGTTTCCTAACAGACTTCAAAGGTGTGCACACAGGGTCAGTGTAGCTTGCATATGAGCAGTGCTCTGTCTAGGAATAACAAGCTGGAAACATTACCGTGAGAATTTTATTTCACTTTCCTCCCAATCAATATCAGATGCATATACCGGTGGCTGTGTTTTGTGGGAGTATAAGGTGGCATGCTCTTTACATCTCTGACAGCAGGTTGAAATTGTTGTGCTCTATTTGTTTTTTTTCAGTTTTGTTCTACTCTAACAGAGATGTGCACAGACTGTGTCTGCCTTCAGGGATTAGGGGTGAGGAGGTATGCTATGTATGACAGCATCAACCTGAAACATATATATAACTGTGATCATTGCTGCCTTTGTTTTCATCCCAGTCTAAAACCAGAGGGTATAAACAAAAGGTTTTTTTTTTGATGGAGTAGAGAAGCAGGCACTATTCTCAGATATGACTTATGTATCCTCGCAAACACTGGCTTCTCAGTTTCTTGTGAAATGCTACCTTGTCAGGTTTGAACATTAAGCCTTGGGTACAGCTTAGTTTTCCTTGAGGAAAAATTAGACTGAATAAGACCCCCTGGCTCAATGCTGTTATTTACTTCAAGTGTACTCTTTGTCAATTAGACTCTGTTGCAACAATGCAGGGAAAAACAACGCTGCAGAATGACACTGAAGTATTTGTCCTTAATTATGATTTTTGTTCGGGCTTGGAAAAAGGTCTGAAATGCACCTAGAGCATCTAGAATCTCGGTGGCTTCTGTTTGTCTAACAGGGAACCAGGTCTTCAGCTTAATTTACTTAGTTTTCCCAAAGGTATTTAAATACAGTCCTGGTCAGTTAGGATGTGTTGAGAAGATACAGTGAAAAGAAAATTGAAGAACATGCTAAATTTCTTTCATTTATCAGGATTATTGTTCAGACCATTAATAGATAAAACAGGTTGTTTAAAAAACACTGAAATGCACCTCAGAGCATCTAGGACCCCATGACTTCTGGAGGCCTAGAAACTCCCAGACATTTGGCTTAATGCAGTTATTTCCTCTGTTGTTATCAGAGTGCAGTCTTGCCTAGTTTGGATGTGTTGAATGAATGAATGCTAGGAAAAAGTGAAGAGTAAGACAGAATGTGAAAAAGGGAAGAAGAAAGTAATCTGGGTGGTGTGAATAGACAAGGATGGGGAGCTAGGGAAGCACTAGGTGATTTGCATTAGGGGGCACCATGGAGTTCTTTGCATAGGGTGCCAGTAAGGCTGGATCTGCCTCTGTGTACTCTGTGCATAGATTCACCGCTGTTGTGTATTGTTTTGTTTCAGTTTATTTAAAAGTCTACAACCACAATCTTTACTGCATCAGTTTCCATTTTCCACTTTTCTACCACACTTACTTATCTTTGTGTTTAATTGTAGTTGGAAGTCTTAATATTAGCTGTAAAAATATGTATTAATTTCTCTAAACCATTTGCAGCATCCTGACATTTGATCTTACTATGGGACTGGATCTGGTAATGAGTCATGTGTAGGGGCAGTGCTGACTTCTCAAAGTTCTTTTCATCTGTTGTGGCCATACCATAGTGCCACCAGCCTTTTTTCAGTTCAATGAGAGTACAAAACCCTCCCAAGCATCCTACTGTGTTGTCTGACTAGTTGTATGGGAGTGGCTGATGTAGACGTAAGACAGTAAGGGGTGGGGCTTGGTAATGTGATTCTCAGGGGTTACTACGCTGAAAGTATAACTGTCTTTTATGGGAGTGGCTGATGTAGATGTAGGACAGTAAGGGGTGGGGCTCATTTTTTTGCCTGTTATGGGAATTTTCATTTTAAGAAGCTTTGCTGTGCTGAGTACTGGTTTTCCTTGTTTGGTTATATTTGTTGAACCGAGCACCTTCCATTATACGTGCACCGAGGATTTTGGATGTGTTTTTATATATATATATATATATATATATATATATATATATATATATATATATATATATATATGGTTCCCCTTCACAAGATCGAATGAATTTGAAATGCATAAGCTCGAGACCATAATCGCGAACTTCCATTCACTTGAAATTGTGAATGGGAAGCTTAGGATTAGAAAAAAAAAGAGTTCAGTTACCTTTTTGCAGGGGGCTAGGTCCCCCTGCACACTTGCAGCTGTCATCTAAGAGCTGCATGACCGCACTATAGTGGAGGAATGGGAAATCTTCCGTTTTGCGCTTATGCATATAGAGCGGAACAGGAGATTTCCCTTTCCTTCGCTGTAGTGCAATCTCAAAGTAGGAATATTTAAGTAGGGGGTGTGGGAGGTTCAAAATATTAGAAAGGTGTTTTTTTTTATTTCCCCTTCACATTTTCGAGTTTCTGTAAACTCAGAGGTGATTTTTGCTTAACATACAAGGCCATGTCACACCCTGAGCTGTTGGACATGCTCCACTTAAAGAAATCCCAATCCCTCAGAGCCACACGCTCCAGGGATGTAAACCTTGTCATCACAATGAACAAAACATGCTGGAGGGATAGGTTCCTGACCCAGAGACTCCCCATACTCTGGAATTGACTGCCCATACATGTCAAGCAGAGCGCCTCATTGGTCCTCTTCAAAAGGAACCTTGATGATTGGATGGGAGGTAGGAAATTCACCCCGGGGATCATGTCATTTGCCCTGCTAGACAGGGGCCCAGAGAAGTAAATATTGTGGGAAGAAATATCCAGGGAATTGTTATGGCTAGGCTTACATAGGCCCTAGGGCCGATAGCCTAGTACCAATCTATGAACCTATGAATCTATTTAGCTTTGGATTAAGTGTCTCCAGACTCGTTTTTTTGCCTGTTACGGAAATTTTCATTTTAAGAAGCTTTGCTGTGCTGAGTGCTGGTTTTCTTTGTTTGGTGATATATATATATATATATATATATATATATATATATATATATATATATATATATATATGTGCTTTTGTTCCAAATTGACAAACGGTATACATCTAAAATGTATTTCTTTATGTGTGTGTGTGTGTGTGTGTGTGTGTGTGTGTGTGTGTGTGTGTGTGTGTGTGTATGTGTGTGTGTGTGTGTGTGTGTGTGTGTGTGTGTGTGTGTGTGTGTGTGTGTGTGTGTGTGTGTGTGTAATGTATACTATGCTGCAGCCTGTGTGTGTATAACATGTTGCAGCCTGTGTGTCTGTCTGTGTGTGTGTACATCTGCATGTGTATGTGTGTATGTGTGTGTGTGTGTGTGTGTGTGTGTGTGTGTGTATATGTTTGTGTGTGTGTGTGTGTGTGTGTGTGTGTGTGTGTGTGTGTGTGTATATATGTGTGTGTATATGTGTGTGTGTGTGTGTGTGTGTGTGTGTGTGTGTGTGTGTGTGTGTGTGTGTGTGTGTGTAATGTATACTATGCTGCAGCCTGTGTGTGTATAACATGTTGCAGCCTGTGTGTCTGTCTGTGTGTGTGTACATCTGCATGTGTGTGTGTGTGTGTGTGTGTGTGTGTGTGTGTGTGTGTGTGTGTGTGTGTTTGTGCGCGTGTGTATAATATGCTGCAGTCTATGTCTTTCTGAAGGCAAAGTAACTCTAAATAGTTTTTAGGTGCACATCTCAAACAGAAAAGAGTTTTCATGTGTATAACTTGCTGTTCTTTAGTGGTGACCCAGCTACAACCTTCCTTCTGCCGGTGAGCTGCAAACTGAACCAGCTAAACATTTCCTCATTCTTATATAATGCAGCTTGGAGGTTGTGGAGCACAAACTCACCCAACAGGCAGTTGCTGGGACCCAACAAGAAATGGAGCTGGACTCTCCCACAGTCTAACGTGCTGTAATAAGTGAAACTGATTGCAAACATTTCCCCATTCTTTAGATTTTAATTTTCTGCAGTACATCTGGTTGCAATGCTAAGTTTATACTAACTTAAAATTTGATAGCTGAGATCCTCTATTTTAGGTGACTTTAGATTACAGACCACTAGTGACCACCTAATCTGCATGTGTTACTCATCACCTGTCACTGATGAACAGTGTCCACACATGCACTCACCCACATGGACCCCATGGAAATATACTTGCTTGAAATTAAGTGTTGAAGCTGCCATTTACTCTGTGCATCCACTGCTAATATCTAATGGCATTTAAAAATTCTCCTGCTATTTTTCATCTCGGTGTTCCCACAATTCCATGGTTCTAGGTCATTACCTACATTTAACTATCATTTTGTATTTATTTACTTAAATAGTAAATAAAATCTATAGAATTAATTGTGTTAAATAAAGACATAATAAATCAGTTTTAAGTGATTTACTAGAAAATTAGTTTCAATATTCTTTGCTGTGTGTTAACTTCATTAATCACTAAAACTTTGCATTGGCAAAGAGAATTCCAAAACAGGTGTGAAATGAAGTGAAAGTGTCCCCATTCATCTTAACAAGGTAGTGAGGACGGGTGAAAATGTCCCTGTTCGTCTTGAGGCAATGGAGACCAAATTCTGTTTTCTATTTAGGTGCCTGAGCCCAAGCATTGTACAAATATCTAAAGATCTTTATAAGAACTAAGTAAATACAAGATAAACAGACAACCATATTAAAAGAAATCAGTTAGTGGTTAACTGTCAGCTACTGTAAGTCAAACAAATGTGTTTTTAGGTTCCTTTTAAAACATGCTAATGTGGGTATGTCCTGGAGCTAGCCGGGACGTAGGTTAAATAAGAAAGGACTTTGGTAGATAAAGGACAAATGGTCAGATGAATCAGGGTTATAGCATAGAACAACAAGGAGGCCTTGAGAACTGGAGTGCAGAGTATGAGTTGGATTCTAGCTGTGTAGAAGGTGCCATAAGTACGATGGTTCAAGTGAATAATAAGCCACGACAAGTATCATATAAATAATGTGTTGTCTTACTGGATCCAGTGCAACTTCCCCAGTATTGGGATAATATGATGTGTCTTGTAATGTCTGAAAGTAAACCAGCAGCACAATTTTGTGTCAATTATACTCAGGCAATCTCTAAATCAGGGAAGCCAAAATAAAGAGCATTACAGCAATTAAGGTGAGATTTTTACTGAAGCATAAACAGAAGGAAGGTCACTGGAAGAATAAGGGCTCGATAAGGTTGATATTCTGTAGGTGGAAGGAAGAAGATTTGATGACAGTTGAAATGTGCTGTGTGAGTGTCAGGGACTGTCATCAAAAATCACATCAAGATCTTGCATCTTTGGGACAAATAAATGTGTCACCATGATAAAAACAATCTGGTGTGAAAAATGGGAGGGAAGAGTTTCTCAAAGTAGCACTGGTCACTAAACCATTGTCTTAAAGGTGTTGATTTAAACCTGTAGCACTGGTCACTAAAGCATTGTCTTAAAGGTGTTGATTTAAACCTGTAGCACTGGTCACTAAAGCATTGTCTTAAAGGTGTTGGTTTAAACCTGTAGCACTGGTCACTAAAGCATTGTCCTAAAGGTGTTGGTTTAAACCTGTAGCACTGGTCACTAAAGCATTGTCTTAAAGGTGTTGATTTAAACCTGTAGCACTGGTCACTAAAGCATTGTCTTAAAGGTGTTGGTTTAAACCTGTAGCACTGGTCACTAAAGCATTGTCCTAAAGGTGTTGGTTTAAACCTGTAGCACTGGTCACTAAAGCATTGTCTTAAAGGTGTTGGTTTAAACCTGTAGCACTGGTCACTAAAGCATTGTCCTAAAGGTGCTGGTTTAAACCTGTTCATAGGTTCATAGGTGTGTACTAGGCTAAAGGCCCTGGAGCCTTTAAAAGCGTAGCCCGTAGGATTACCCTGGCATCACGCCACCCAACCTTAGTTCCCAGTGCCTCTGTCAAGTAGAGCCACTGGAGTGATCCCCTGGGTGAATTTTCTATTTCCCATCCACTCATCAAGATTTCTCTTGAAGAGGTCCAGTGAGGTGCTCTGTTTGACTATTCCATAGCATGGGCAGTCTCTGGGTTATGAACCTGTTCCACCAGCACGTTCTGTTGATTGAGGTCTCTCGAGTGTGCGGTGTGGAGGGATTGGGATTTCTTCAGATGTAGCATTTCTAACAGGACTGAGTCAGACATGGCTTTCTAAGTCAAACAGAGATCACCTCTAAGTAGGCGATATGAGACAGAGAATAGTTTGAGTTTTTTTAGTCTGTCCATATAGGACAAGTGTTTAAGGATTAGGATCCTCTTTGTGAGGTACTTTTGTGGCCTCTCCAAGTGTTGCAGGTGCCTTGTGAGGTACATGCCAAATGGGGCATTGTACTTGATGACTGGCCTAATAAGGGAAGAGTAGAGGGAGACAATGACCTCTTTCTTCCTGGATGAAAAACCCTTAGTAATGAGGTGTGCCACATAGAAGGACTTTCTGACCACAGTGGCAATGTGGTGGTCAAAAGAGAGGTTGCTGTCAACCTGTTTTTCCAGATCTCTTATAATGCCTTCTGTGTTCAGTGGACTACCATCAATGTGGTAAATCATGGGAACCGGGTTTTTCCTAAAGGGGGTGATGACACATTATTTTGGCATTGAGCTTAAGGCCATGGTTCTGACACCAGTCGTTGGTCTCAGGGAGGCCTTTCTATAGGATGTCAACATAATTTGGGGAGTTAATAATAGCTCCCAACTTGCAATCATCTGCGAACTTTGTCAGCCAGAGTCCCTTTGTGTTGGCCTGGACTTCAGAGAAGTAGATACCAAACAGGAGAGGACCCAGGACTGAACCCTGTGGGACTCCACTTGGGACTGGTCGGCAGTCTGCCTTGGAGTCAGCCATTTTCACACTGCAGGTTCTATCTGTGAGCCAGTTTGCAACCAATCTAGTGATATAGGGGTTGATGCCTAGCTTAGTGAGTTTTTCTATAATTCCTGAATGGGGAATGGTATCAAAGGCCTTGGCCAGATCAAGGTAGGCTGTATGAACCACCTTGCCTTCATCCACAGTTCTGGTGACTGATGCAAAGAAGTCGACCAAGTTGAGCAGGCATGATCTACCCTTCACAAAACCAAACTGTTATTGACCAATCACAAGGACTTTTTTCAGTTAAGTTTGTAATCCCAAAAGCACAATGTAATGCACTAAACTGACTGTGAGCTATGCTAACTACACTGAGGCTGATGATGTAGTGAACTTATTGGCTGATAAATTCAGCTCTAACTTTGCCCCAGCTCCCCTGTGTCTGTCCAGCAACATACACATAAAACTGGCTCATCTCTAGCTGTCACACTAGGTCAAGACCTAAAAGCATGATCAAAGACTGAAAATACTGCATCAATGGTTCCTGATGATATCCCTCCATGCATAGCATGAAGCACAATTGAGCCACCCCTGATAACACTGTTCAACCTCAGTCTCAATGGAGGTTTTATACAAAGTGACCAGAGAACAGCAACAGTCATTCTTCTGCATAAGGGAGGACCTTGTGCAGACCTTCCACAGACCAGGCAATTAGAGACCCATAAGTCTGACCATATATGCCAAGCCATACAAGAACTTATCAAGGAACTAATCAATAGGAACATATAGGAAACACTGGACCCATCTCCGTTTGGATTCATCAAGAGCAGGTCATGCTTACTTAACCTGGTGGCTTTTTTTGAGAAGGTCACCAAAGCACTGGATGAAGGTAAAATGGTACATACACACCACATACCTTGATAAGGCTAAAGCTGTTGATAGAATTCTCCACTCAGACATAATAGAAAATCTAAACTGGGAATAAATCTCTATGTCCCCGTTTGGATTGCCAACTGGCTCACAACTAGGATGCAGGGACTCAAAGTAGGGGAAGTTACAAAGAGTTACAAAGAGACCAGTCACCAGGCAAGTCCCCCATGGTTCTGTACTGGAACCATTTCTTGTTTGGCATCTACATCCCTGAAGTAAAATGCAGAATCAAAGAGCCTTGGATGACTAAATGTGCAGACGATTTCAGGCAATGAGCAGTATCTGAATCCTCAAATGATTTAGCCATCATCCAGGAAGGTAACTGGTGTTAAACTCATGGACTGAGGCCAAATGCCAAAAAGTGAGTTTTTGTATGCCTTGGGAAGTCATATACCCCAGGGAATTATCACATTCACAACACGCCCCTAAGAGTTAACCCAGTTGTTTGGGATTTGATAACTTATGTGGACAGGGAGTCAACCAACATGTGTCCATTGTTGGAAGAAAGTCCTTCTACATTGCGCAGCTTATAAACAAAGCAATTGTGTCTAGATATAGGAATGTCATTATCCCCTTTTACTTGCCCCTCATTATTTATCTATTATTTATTTATTTATTTCACATTTGTTAACTGGCATAGTCCGACTGGGACAAAGCGCTTTTTCAGTAGAGGCCACAGAAGAAAAGCTCCATGGTACAATTATATTTAAAAAAATGCATCTTACAATAAGTCTGTAATACAATAAGATTAACAAAAATATGACTTAATAAAGACAAGGGAGACTTATGTAAAACATGATTAAACAGAAACACATAATCATGGCACAGATGTAGAGTAATAAAAAAATAAGACTTGTTATATTGCATAGTTAATAACAGTAGTCAAACAAGAGGTGAAGATAGTAGTAAGTAATATATAGTACAACAGAAATCAAGACATGAGAGGAGAAGTAATAAGAAGAAAGTAATGCGAATGTTAGACTGAAGGAGCAGTTTAGTTAGAAAAAGAAAGCAAGGAGTAAAGGGAGGAAATAGGGTTAAGAAGGAGAGAGAAATAAGAGGAGTAAAGGGAGGAAATAGGGTTAGGAAGGATAAACCAAGGAGTAAAGGGAGAAAATAGGGTTAGGAAGGAGAGAGAAATAAGATGAGTAAAGGGATGAAATAGGGTTAGGAAGGAGAGAGAAATAAGATGAGTAAAGGGAGGAAATAGGGTTAGGAAGGAGAGAGAAATAAATGGAGTAAAGGGAGGAAATAGGGTTAGGAAGGAGAGAGAAATAAGAGGAGTAAAGGGAGGAAATAGGGTTGGGAAGGAGAGAGAAATAAGATGAGTAAATGGAGGAAATAGGGTTAGGAAGGAGAGAGAAATAAGATGAGTAAAGGGAGGAAATAGGGTTAGGAAGGAGAGAAATAAGATGAGTAAAGGGAGGAAATAGGGTTAGGAAGGAGAGAGAAATAAGAGGAGTAAAGGGAGGAAATAGGGTTAGGAAGGAGAGAGAAATAAGATGAGTAAAGGGAGGAAATAGGGTTAGGAAGGAGAGAGAAATAAGATGAGTAAAGGGAGGAAATAGGGTTAGGAACGAGAGAGAAATAAGAGGAGTAAAGGGAGGAAATAGGGTTAGGAAGGAGAGAGAAATAAGAGGAGTAAAGGGAGGAAATAGGGTTAGGAAGGAGAGAGAAATAAGATGAGTAAAGGGAGGAAATAGGGTTAGGAAGGAGAGAGAAGTAAGATGAGTAAAGGGAGGAAATAGGGTTAGGAAGGAGAGGGAAATAAGAGGAGTAAAGGGAGGAAATAGGGTTAGGAAGGAGAGAAATAAGATGAGTAAAGGGAGGAAATAGGGTTAGGAAGGAGAGAGAAATAAGAGGAGTAAAGGGAGGAAATAGGGTTAGGAAGGAGAGAGAAATAAGAGGAGTAAAGGGAGGAAATAGGGTTAGGAAGGAGAGAGAAATAAGATGAGTAAAGGGAGGAAATAGGGTTAGGAAGGAGAGAGAAATAAGATGAGTAAAGGGAGGAAATAGGGTTAGGAAGGAGAGAGAAATAAGAGGAGTAAAGGGAGGAAATAGGGTTAGGAAGAAGAGAGAAATAAGAGGAGTAAAGGGAGGAAATAGGGTTAGGAAGGAGAGAAATAAGATGAGTAAAGGGAGGAAATAGGGTTAGGAAGGAGAGAGAAGTAAGATGAGTAAAGGGAGGAAATAGGGTTAGGAAGGAGAGGGAAATAAGAGGAGTAAAGGGAGGAAATAGGGTTAGGAAGGAGAGAGAAATAAGAGGAGTAAAGGGAGGAAATAGGGTTAGGAAGGAGAGAGAAATAAGAGGAGTAAAGGGAGGAAATAGGGTTAGGAAGAAGAGAGAAATAAGAGGAGTAAAGGGAGGAAATAGGGTTAGGAATGTGAGGGAAATAAGAGGAGTTAAGTGAGGAAACAGAGTTAGGAAGGAGAACACAAGGAGTAAAGGGAGGAAATAGGGTTAGGAAGGAGAGCAAAATAAGAGGAGTAAAGGGAGGAAATAGGGTTAGGAAGAAGAGAGAAATAAGAGGACTAAAGGGAGGAAATAGGGTTAGGAAGGAGAGAGAAATAAGAGGACTAAATGGAGGAAATAGGGTTAGGAAGAAGAGATAAATAAGATGAGTAAAGGGAGGAAATAGGGTTAGGAAGGAGAGTGAACTAAGAGGAGTAAAGGGAGGAAACAGGGTTAGGAGGGAGAAAACAAGGAGTAAAGGGAGGAAATATGGTTAGGAAGGAGAGAGAAATAAGAGGAGTAAATGGAGGAAACAGGGTTAGGAAGGAGAAAACAAGGAGTAAAGGGAGGAAATAGAGTTAGGAAGGAGAGATAAATAAGAGGAGTAAATTGAGGAAATAGAGTTAGGAAGGATAAAACAAGGAGTTAAGGGAGGAAATAGGGTTAGGGAGGAGAAAACAAGGAGTAAAGGGAGGAATAGAGTTAGGAAGGATAAAACAAGGAGTAAAGGGAGGAAATAGGGTTAGGAAGGAGAGCGAAATAAGAGGAGTAAAGGGAGGAAATAGGGTTAGGAAGGAGCGAGAAATAAGTGGAGCAAATGGAGGAAATAGGGTTAGGAAGGAGAGAGAAATAAGAGGAGTAAAGGGAGGAAATATGGTTAGGAAGGAGAGATAAATAAGAGGAGTAAATGGAGGAAACAGGGTTAGGAAGGAGAGAGAAATAAGAGGAGTAAAGGGAGGAAACAGGGTTAGGAATGAGAGAGAAATAAGAGTAGTAAAGGGAGGAAATAGGGTTAGGAAGGAGAGAGAAATAAGAGGAGTAAAGAGAGGAAACAGGGTTAGGAAGGAGAGAGAAATAAGAGGAGTAAATGGAGGAAACAGGGTTAGGAATGAGAGAGAAATAAGAGGAGTAAAGGAAGGAAATAGGGTTAGGAAGCAGAGAGAAATAAGAGGAGTAAAGGGAGGAAATAGGGTTAGGAAGAAGAGAGAAATAAGATGAGTAAAGGGGGAAAATAGGGTTATGAATGAGAGAGAAATAAGAGGAGTAAAGGGAGGAAATAGGGTTAGGAAGGAATGAGAAATAAGAGGAGTAAAGGGAGGAAATAGGGTTAGAAAGGAGAGAGAAATAAGATGAGTAAAGGGAGAAAACAGGGTTAGGAAGGAGAGAGAAATAAGAGGAGTAAAGGGAGGAAATGGGGTTAGGAAGGAGAGAGAAATAAGAGGAGTAAAGGGATGAAACAGGGTTAGGAAGGAGAGAGAAATAAGAGGAGTAAAGGTAGGAAATAGGGGTAGGAAGGAGAGAGAAATAAGAGAAGTAAAGGGAGGAAACAGGGTTAGGAAGGAGAAAGAAATAAGAGGAGTAAAGGGAGGAAATATGGTTAGGAATGAGACAGAAATAAGAGGAGTAAAGGGAGGAAATAGGTTCATAATAGGCTCATAAGTTAGTACTAGGCTAACTGCCCTTGTGAGCCATTTTTAAGCCTAACCAGTTATCCCCTGTGAGATTCAAACCCTGTACCTTGTGTTTGTAAGGCAAACACCTTAACCATTAGGCCACTCTCCCAACCCTTAGGCCACTCTCCCAACCCTAAACTAATACATGTTCATAGATGAATATTAGGCTAACTGCCCTGAAGGGCCATTTTAAGCCTAGCCAATAACCCACAGTGAGAATCAAACCCTGTACCTTGGGCCTATGATGCAATGACTTTAACTCTATATATATATATATATAAATAGGGTTAGGAAAGACAGAGAAATAAGATGAGTAAAGGGAGGAAACAGGGTTATGAAGGAGACAGAAATAAGAGGAGTAAAGGGGGGACATAGGGTTAGGAAGGAGAGAGAAGTAAGATGAGTAAAGGGAGGAAATAGGGTTAGGAAGGAGAGAGAAATGAGAGGAGAAATAGATTGAGGACATGATTCAGGTAGGGTGATTACAGTTACATATCCAGGTGTTATTTGCATATTCTTTGACATAGCCTTTGGATTTGTAGACCTGAGGTATGGATCTCAGGATCATAGGAAGCTTGTTCCAGTGAATGGCAGGAGAGTGACTATATAGGTTCTGTCTGACAGATTTATTAGGTTTATGAATCTGTAACAGATATTGATCAGAGGTCCTAAGAGGTTGCAAAGGAATATAAGGTGAGACAAGTCAGGAAAGGATAGGGCAGAAAGAAGTTTTATTAATGATGGAGTGAATGGTAAGCAACTGAGTAATTTTGAGCTTATTAGGAACCACTAGCCAATTTGGAAACCTGAGGGCATGACAGTGGTGTGTTTTGATGGCAGATTAGCTGCAAATCTCTCTACTTTGTTATAGGTAGTTTCAAGTTTAGTAAGAAGAGAAGACCGAAGGTTACTAACGATTTGTGAACTATAGAAAAGGTCGGGGAGAAGGTAAGCATTGGCTAGTGAGATCCTGGAGTCAGGGGTGAGTAACCTTTTGTTTCTATATAGGAGGCCAAGCATTTGGTGGGTCTTTTTAATACAGTGATGTATGTGAAGGTCGAATTTCAGTTGATCATCAATGACTACTCCAAGGAGCTTAGTCTGGTTTTCAGGTGTGATGCTAGTGTTGTCCAGTGAAAAGATGTTAAATGAGGATTTAACGTGAGAGATGGGTTTTGGGGGGAAGGGTATGAGCCTGTTCTGACAGTTAGAAATGGAGAAAATGCAGAGAGCCATTTGACTGATTGCTGCCAACCAAAGAGGTGGCTATTAAACCAAGACATAGTAGCAGTGGAAAGGTTGAGTTGAGAAAGTTTTGAGAGGATAGGGTGGGAGATCATATTAAAGGCTTTTGACAGATCTAAGAAGACTATGGACACAAGTTTATTATTATCTCTGGGTTGAGAAAGTTTTGAGAAGATAGGGTGGGAGATCATATTAAAGGCTTTTGACAGATCTAAGAAGACACAGGACACAAGTTTATTATTATCTCTGGGTTGAGAAAGTTTTGAGAAGATGGGGTGGGAGATCATATTAAAGGCTTTTGACAGATCTAAGAAGACACAGGACACAAGTTTATTATTATCTCTGACTAGGGAAATGGTATTGATAAAGGCAATGAGAGCAGTGGAGGTGCTGTGATGTGGTCAAAAGCTGTGCTGGTAGGGGGGATCCATTTCCCTTGAGGAAGGTGGGCCATGAGTAAGCTGTGCTGGGTAGGGGGATCCATTTCCCTTAAGGAAGGTGGGCCATGAGTAAGCTGTGCTGGGTAGGGGGATCCATTTCCCTTAAGGAAGGTGGGCCATGAGTAAGCTGTGCTGTGTAGGGGGGGATCCATTTCCCTTGAGGAAGGTGGGCCATGAGTAAGCTGTGCTGGGTAGAGGGGATCCATTTCCCTTAAGGAAGGTGGGCCATAAGTTGTTTGTGGATACAGTGTTCAAACATTTTTGAGAGAGGAAAAAGTATAGCAGTTGGTTGAAAATTAGGAAGTTCTGTGGAGTTTCCACCTTTGTGAATGGGTGTTGTAAACACATTTTTCCAAAGAGTAGGAACTGTTGATTCAGTGATAGAAAGGTTTAATTATAAGGATGGAGACAGGGTATGCTACAGATGTGGCAGCAGTTTTTAAGAATAAAGATGGCAGATTGTCAGCTGATGGAGATCAGGTTTTAAGTTTGAGGAGGAATTTTTTTATGTAGCTTGTGGGGACTGGCCTTAGTGAGAAGGGGGAGTTATGGGAGATGTGGGTGGTGAGAGATTGGATGAGTTAGATGTCTGCATACATTTATTTATGGTGTCAATTAAGTAAGAATTGAAAATAGATGCAGTTTCAAAGGGTGTATTGTTGGGGGGAAGGACTGGATGTTGAGGGATTCCCTGGCTAAAGTATTTGGTTGATAGAATTCCAAAACTTTTTTAGGGTTTTTAGATTGTGTAGTCTGAGGTTGGTGGTAGAAATTTCTTTTATCATTATTAATGTGTTTTTGGTGAGATTACAGAGTTCACTCTCTCTATATATATATGAAGTTAGAGGCAGATTTAGTCTTGGACCAACATTTCCAGGGTGAGTCTCTTTTTTGTGTAAGAGACCAAGTAGAGTTGGTTAGCCAGGGGTAGTTGTGAGATTTGACTCTAACAGTTCTAGGAGGGACAAGGGAGTTTAGTGTTTTAAGAAAAATGGAGTTAAACTGTGAAACAACTTCAAGCGATAAGGTAAAAAGGATGGACCAATCAATAGCTGAGAGAGCATTATTGAATGTCACAGGGTTAAATGTTAGTTTCTGGAATTCTTTGAATTTGTAGGGTCTAGAAATGTGAGGGGAGAGTTGGAGGATGTGTATTGGACAACGATCGCTGGTGGAATCAGGTAGCGTTTCTGGACTGTGATACAGGTTAGAGTTGGAAACTAAAATCCAGTCAATGATAGAACTAGTATTGTTGGGCTTATGGTAGAAAGTGGGAGATGAGATAAGTTGTGTGTAGCCAAAAAGGTTAAGGTACTTCATAGGGAAATCAGTGCAAAGGGTAGACCAGTTGATGTTAACATTACCAAGTATTATGGTCTCATTAGGTAAATGGTCAGACATCCAATGGGGTATGTTATCACCATGTGGTATACAGATGGCAACTATTGTTATAGTTTTATGGTTATTGGGTTTAAAGTTGGCAAAGAGAAGCTCAGCAGGGTAAAAAAGGGAGGAGAGTTAGGAAGTGGGGTAAGGGAAATGAGGTCTGAGTACAGAATAGCAACTCCACCTCCTTTTTATGGGTTCTATCAAGGCGTAGGATGTTGTATCCTGGGGGAGAAGTTCATTATCAGTGTTATGTGGTTTAAGCCAAGTTTCAGAAAGAGTGACTATGTTGGAGGAGTATTGAGATACCCATGTGAAATTCTGCTATCTTGTTAAGGATAGTGTGGATGTTGATAGAGTAGAAGGAAAGATATTTTGTATTTAGGTTAGGAGTGCACAGAGGGATTTGTGAGGCAGGGTAAGGAGCAGGTTGGTTAGTTTGTGGACTAGGATTAGGATGAACATCTCCACAGAGTTGGAGGGTGTTAAGAGGATGAAGGAGAAATGATAAAAAGGAGTGGAGAGTGATATATTTTGTTTATTTCTATAGAGTGGCTAGATACTGGCAGGCAGTTTGATTTTCGGGAGAGTGAATTATGTGCAGGAGAAGAGAGAATGTGATACTGAAGAGAAATAGTGGGTTTTGAAGCCTGTTATGATATGAGAGGATGTTGGATTAATTGAATGTAGTATGAGGTGAGGAAATAGAAGAGTGATAAAAGAGTGATTGAGATGAAGGGCTGAAGAAAGGATGAGAGACTAGTAATGGACATATTAGTGGTTTATGATTGTGTAAGAGAGAAAAGACAAAGGGAGTGTGAGATTAAAGAAAGGCTATGGGAGTTATAGGAAAGGGGGGGTTGGGAAGAATAGAAGGGAGGAGTGTATTAAAGTTAAAAGAGGAAAGAGGGGATTAAGGTGGGATAGGTGGATTCTAATAGGTTAGGGTTACAGGAAGTTAGTAATGACAGGAGGTGGGATTAAGGTGGTTAGCTATAAAGGTAACTGATCTGGGGGTGGGGGGAATGAGGGTAGGGTAGGGGAGTGGAGTGGAGTGAGCCCGAGCATAGCAAGGGCAAATGGAGCGGGTTGGGCCAGAATGCAGCAAACAATGACTAGTGAAGAAACAACAGTGTGTAAAGCAGAAATAGATGACTAAGAATACAGTTGCTAGAGAAGTGAAATAGAAAAACAAAAGGTAAGTATGAGTGCAGACAAACTAGGAAAGGAGTGCAGGGTAAAAAAGATCTAAGTCAGTTAAGTGTTATCCAGGAGCTCAGGGCACATTAGAAGGGATAAAAACTGGTCAGTAGAAGTAAGGAGACAGGCAAGGAATATAGAAATTAAGGAAGAGACACAACAGGTAAAAAGAAGAAGAAAGAAAAATGAAAGAGACAATTATAAGGACATCAGAGACAAATATGCGAGGGGGGGAGCAGAGGTGCGGCATGAAGGTGAGAAGGTAACCTTACAAGTCATATTATAATGCAGGGTGAAATGAAATATTTCATATACTTCTCACAGAAGTAACAAAATGCTGAGCTGCAGCCTCCAATTTTTGCAGAGGACATATAGCTTGGAAGGATAGGAGAAGCAGCGTGCGTTCTAGTGATGTAAGGACAGGAGAAGCAGTGTGTGTTCTAGCGATGTAAGAACAGGAGAAGCAACGTGTGTTCTAGCGATGTAAGGACAGGAGAAGCAGCATGTGTTTTAGTGATGTAAGGACAGGAGAAGCAGCGTGTGTTCTAGCGATGTAAGGACAGGAGAAGCAGCGTGTGCTCTAGCGATGTAAGGACAGGAGAAGCAGCATGTGTTCTAGCGATGTAAGGACAGGAGAAGCAGCATGTGTTTTAGTGATGTAAGGACAGGAGAAGCAGCGTGTGTTCTAGCGATGTAAGGACAGGAGAAGCAGCGTGTGCTCTAGCGATTTAAGGACAGGAGAAGCAGCATGTGTTTTAGTGATGTAAGGACAGGAGAAGCAGCGTGTGTTCTAGCGATGTAAGGACAGGAGAAGCAGCATGTGTTTTAGTGATGTAAGGACAGGAGAAGCAGCATGTGTTCTAGTGATGTAAGGACAGGAGAAGCAGCGTGTGCTCTAGCAATGGATAATTACTGGGCTTTCAACCTAGAAATAAAAAAAAAAGAGAAAGAGTCACACATAAGTAACTGAGAGAGAAAAGACAGTGGGAAAACAAAAACAGCAATTGGTGATATGCAGCAAGAGACACAGGGTGAAGGCAGCAGAGTGGTACAGAGAGAGAAAGTGCTATAGAATACCTTGGTGAGTCAAACATTTGGCAAGGCAGGGGTTGAGGGAATGGGGTTAGTAAGCAGTAGATAGAAGTGCAACAGGAGACAAAAGGAAGAGTTAAGATAGTACATTATACCATGACCCCCCATTAATATTCCAAAACGTGCACATTGATTGGTCAGCGTGCACGTTGTAAATCAACTTATACTAATAGAAAAAGGTCTGGTCGCCCGGACTATTTCCAATAGTATAAGTCTTTTTTAAAATGCTGTCTAGCTATGTTAAAGGAGTTTAACATAGCGAGACAGGTTTAAAAAAGCAACAGAGATCTCCGTTGCTTTTTTAAACTGTCTCGCTGTGTTAAACTCCTTTAATATAATGAGACAGTGTGTAAAATGCAACGGAGATCTTGCTTTCTCCGTTGCTTTTTTTTAAACCTGTCTCGCTATGTTAAATGGGTTTAACATAGAGAGACAGCTTTAAAATAAGCAACGGAGATCTCCATTGCTTATTTTAAAGCTGTCTCGCTATGTTAAACCCATTTAACATAGCGAACCAGTTTATAAAAAGCAACAGAGATCTTGCTTTCTCCGTTGCTTTTTTCAAAACTGTCTCGCTATGTTAAATGGGTTTAACATAGCAAGACAGCTTTAAAATGAGCAACAGAGATTCTCTGTTGCTTTTTTTAAAGCTGTCTTGCTATGTTAAATCCATTTAACATAGCGAAACAGTAAAAAGCAATGGAGATCTTGCTTTCTCCGTTGCTTTTGTCCAAAGCTCTGATGTACTGCGCAGGCATACGCATGCGCAGTACATCAGAACTGCCGCAGAATACCAGACAACTGCAGAAGGGCAGCAAGGAAGCATTATACAATGCCATTATTTAAGAAAAGTAATTTTTTTTTTCTTAAATAATGCCATTGTATAATAGCAATAACCCACTCCTGGGAGTGGGTAATGCTGGATTTACCCACAGTTGGCTTTGTTTGGTCACTCGGGATTCGCCCTCGTGACCAAACCACGCCAACCGTGGGTAAATCCAACATTACCTACACCCAGGCGTGGGTTATTGCTATAGTAACATTCAAAAACCTCTAAAACATTAAGCACAAAACTTTTCAGATAACTTCACAACCTGTACAGTGCAGGCACCAAGTAAATAAGCATTACAGAATACAGAGCAATAAAACATACTGCAGCTTTTATACATACAGTGGATATAAAAAGTGCACACACCCCAACATACTGCAGCTTTTATACGTACAGTGGATATAGAAAGTGTACACACCCCAACATACTGCAGCTTTTATACATACAGCGGATATAAAAAGTGTACACACCCCAACATGCTGCAGCTTTTATACATACAGCGGATATAAAAAGTGTACACACCCAAACATGCTGCAGCTTTTATACATACAGCGGATATAAAGAGTGTACACACCCCAACATGCTGCAGCTTTTATACATACAGCGGATATAAAAAGTGTACACACCCCAACATGCTGCAGCTTTTATACATACAGCGGATATAAAAAGTGTAAACACCCCAACATGCTGCAGCTTTTATACATACAGCAGATATAAAAAGTGTACACACCCCAACATGCTGCAGCTTTTATACATACAGCAGATATAAAAAGTGTACACACCCCAACATGCTGCAGCTTTTATACATACAGCGGATATAAAAAGTGTACACACCCCAACATGCTGCAGCTTTTATACATACAGCGGATATAAAAAGTGTACACACCCCAACATGCTGCAGCTTTTATACATACAGCAGAAATAAAAAGTGTACACACCCCAACATGCTGCAGCTTTTATACATACAGCGGATATAAAAAGTGTACACACCCCAACATGCTGCAGCTTTTTTACATGCAGCGGATATAAAAAATGCACACACCCCAACATGCTGCAGCTTTTATACATACAGGGGATATAAAAAGTGCACACACCCCAACATGCTGCAGCTTTTATACATACAGTGGATATAAAAAGTGCACACACCCGAACATGCTGCAGCTTTTATACATACAGTAGATAACAAAGTGCACACACCCCAACATGCTGCAGCGTTTAAACATACAGTGGATATAAAAAGTGCACACACCCCAACATGCTGCAGCTTTTATACATACAGTGGATATAAAAAGTGCACACACCCAAACATGCTGCAGCTTTTATACATAGAGTGGATATAAAAAATGCACGCACCCCAACATGCTGCAGCTTTTATACATAGAGTGGATATAAAAAGTGCACACACCCCAACATGCTGCAGCTTTTATACAGAGTGGATATAAAAAGTGCACACACCCCAACATGCTGCAGCATTTATACATAGAGTGGATATAAAAAGTGCATACACCCCAACATGCTGCAGCTTTTATACATTCAGTGGATATAGAAAGTGCACACACCCCAACATACTGCAGCTTTTAAAAATACAGTGGATATAGAAAGTGCACACACCCCAACATACTGCAGCTTTTATACATAGAGTGAATATAAAAAGTGCACACACCCCAACATGCTGCAGCTTTTATACATACAGTGGATATAAAAAGTGCACACACCCCAACATGCTGCAGCTTTTATACATAGAGTGGATATAAAAAGTGCACACACCCCAACATGCTGCAGCATTTATACATAGAGTGGATATAAAAAGTGCACACACCCCAACATGCTGCAGCTTTTATACATACCGTGGATATAAAAAGTGCACACACCCCAACATGCTGCAGCTTTTATACATAGAGTGGATATAAAAAGTGCACACACCCCAACATGCTGCAGCTTTTACACATACAGTGGATATAAAAAGTGCACACACCCCAACATGCTGCAGCTTTTGCCCATACAGTGGATATAAAAAGTGCACACACCCCAACATGCTGCAGCGTTTACACATACAGTGGATATAAAAAGTGCACACACCCCAACATACTGCGTGTTTATACATACAGTGGATATAAAAAGTGCACACGCCCCAACATACTGCAGTGTTTATACATACAGTGGATATAGAAAGTACACATGCCCCAACATACTGCAGCTTTTATACTTACAGTGGATATAGAAAGTGCACACGTCCCAACATACTGCAGCTTTTATACATACAGTGGATATAGAAAGTGCACATGCCCCAACATACTGCAGCTTTTATACATATAGTGGATATAGAAAGTGCACACACCCCAACATACTGCAGCTTTTATACATACAGTGGATATAGAAAGTGCACACACCCCAACATACTGCAGCTTTTATACATACAGTGGATATAGAAAGTGCACACACCCCAACATACTGCAGCTTTTATACATACAGTGGATATAGAAAGTGCACACACCCCAACATACTGCAGCTTTTATACATACAGTGGATATAGAAAGTGCACACACCCCAACATACTGCAGCTTTTATACATACAGTGGATATAGAAAGTGCATACACCCCAACATACTGCAGCTTTTATACATACAGTGGATATAGAAAGTGCACACATCCCAACATACTGCAGCTTTTATACATAAAGTGGATATAGAAAGTGCACACATCCCAACATCCTGCAGCTTTTATACATACAGTGGATATAGAAAGTGCACACACCCCAACACACTGCAGCTTTTATACATACAGTGGATATAGAAAGTGCACACACCCCAACACACTGCAGCTTTTATACATACAGTGGATATAGAAAGTGCACACACCCCAACATACTGCAGCTTTTATATATACAGTGGATATAGAAAGTGCACACACCCCAACATACTGCAGCTTTTATGCATACAGTGGATATAAAAAGTGCACAGACCCCAACATACTGCAGCTTTTATACATACAGTGGATATAGAAAGTGCACATACCCCAACATACTGCAGCTTTTATACATACAGTGGATATAGAAAGTGCACACACCCAAACATACTGCAGCTTTTATACATACAGTGGATATAGAAAGTGCACACACCCCAACACGCTGCAGCTTTTATACATACAGTGGATATAGAAAGTGCACACACCTCAACACGCTGCAGCTTTTATACATACAGTGGATATAGAAAGTGCACACACCCCAACATGCTGCAGCTTTTATACATACAGTGGATATAGAAAGTGCACACACCCCAACATGCTGCAACTTTTATACATACAGCAGATATAAAAAGTGTACACACCCCAACATGCTGCAGCTTTTATACATATAGTGGATATAAAAAGTGTACACACCCCAACATGCTGCAGCTTTTATACATACAGAGGATATAATAAGTGTACACACCCCAACATATTGCAGCTTTTATACATACAGCGGATATAAAAAGTGTACACACCCCAACATGCTGCATCTTTTATACATACAGTGGATATAAAAAGTGTACACACCCCAACATACTGCAGCTTTTATACATACAATGGATATAAAAAGTGTACACCCCCCAGCATACTGCAGCTTTTATACATACAGCGGATATAAAAAGTGTACACACCCCAACATGCTGCAGCTTTCATACATACAGTAGATATAAAAGGTGTACACTCCCCAACATGCTGCAGCTTTTATACATACAGTGGATATAAAAAGTGTACACACCCCAGCATACTGCAGCTTTTATACATACAGCGTATATAAAAAGTGTACACACCCCTGTTAAAATGCCAGGTTTTTGTGATATAAAAAAATGAGACCACAATAATTCATTTCAAAATTTTTCCCATTAATGTGACCTATATCCTCTACAATTCAATTGAAAAGCAAACAAATCTATTAGGGGAAAATATAAACAAAAAAAAGGTACAATAAGCTGGTTGCATAAGTTTGCACACCCTTAAACTAATACTTTGTTGAAGCACCTTTTGATTTAATTACAGCATTCAGTCTTCTCTGATAGGAGTCTATCATCATGGCACATCTTGACTTGGCAATATCTGCCCACTCTTCCTTGCAAAAGCATTCCAAATCTGTCAGATTGCGAGGGCATCTCTTGTGCACAGCCCTCTTCAGGTCACCCCACAGATTTTCTATTGGATTTAGGTCTGGGCTCTTGCTGGGCCATTTCAAAACTTTAATTTTCTTCTGGTGAAGCCATTATTTTGTTCATTTGGCTTTATGTTGGGGTCATTCTCATGATGAAAGGTGAAATTCCTCTTCATCCTCAGCTTTCTAGCAGATGCCTGAATGTTTTGAGAAAAAGTGACTGGTATTTGGAACTGATCATAATTCCCTCCACCTTGACTAAAGCCCCAGTTCCAGCTGAAGAAAAGCAACCTCAAAGCATAATACTGCCACCACTATGCTTCACAATAGGGATGGTGTTCTTTTGGTGATGCACAGTGTTGTTTTTATGCCAAATATACCTTTTGGAATTGTGGCCAAAAAGTTCAGCCTTGGTCTCATCAGACCATAACACATTTTCCCACATGGGAAGACTTGGGAGACTTGCTGTATTGTTTTGCAAATTTTAGCTGGGCCTGGATGTTTTTCTGTGTAAGAAAAGGCTTCCATCTTGCAACCCTACCCCACAGTCCAGACATATGGAGACTATGGGAGATTGTTGTCACATGTAATACACATCAAGTACTTGCCAGAAATTCCTGTAGCTCCTTTAGTGTTGCTGTAGGTCTTTTGACAGCCTCCCTGACCTTTTTTGTCTTGTCTTTTCATCAATTTTGGAGGGACGTCCAGTTCTTTGCAACATCACTGTTGTCCCATATTTTCTCCACTTTTTGATGACTGTTTTCACTGTGTTCCATGGTATATCCAATTCTGTGGAAATTTGTTTTTTGTACCCTTCTCCTGACTGATACCTTTTAACAATGAGATCCCTTTGATGCTTTGTAAGCTGTCTGCAAACCATGGCTTTTGCTGTAGCAGGCAACTGAGTAAATGTCAGGAAAATCCTACTCTGACAGCTGAACTTATTTGGGGTTAATCAGAGTCTCTTTACTTGATGGCAGGTGTGTACCCAAAAAGACTGAATGCTGTAATTAAATCCAAAGGTGCTTCAACAAAGTATTAGTTTAAGAGTGGGCACACTTATGCAACCAGCTTATTGTGTATTTTTTATTGTTTATATTTTTCCCCTAACAGATTTGTTTGTTTTTCAATTGAATTGTACAGGTTATATGCCACATTAAGGGTGGGAAAAGTTTTGAAATTATTTATTGTGATCTCATTTTTTTATATCACAAAAACCTGGCATTTTAACAGGGGTGTGTGCACTTTTTATATCCACTGTACATCAGAATGCAAAATATATCAGTCAGTATAGAGGAAACCAAAATGAGATAGCAACAGTTGGACTTCAACATAGGAAAGATGCCTGTAAATGAAGGCCAGTCATTAAGTATAATGCCCCTTTGGGCATTTAACTGAACAGAACAAGCAACAACTGGAACACTCAAAGAGATACCTTGCTGGAAGCATACAAAGCCTAAACATGGAGTGGTTATATGGACTGACTTAAAGCTCTGTTAGTATGCTTGTTATCCTACAGACTGCTAAGAGGTGACTCAAGGCAAGGCATTGTCTGATCTAATAATGATGGATTTACTATACATCAGCAAGTCAAATGGCATCAGAAATAATTAGTCTAGGGATCTAAACCTCTTTTGCAACATCAACAGAATGGTTTGTAATTTGCAGAAGATATCGCTGCTCTGGAACAGACTCCTCATCCACATAAAACAAAGCTCATCCCTACCCATATTCAACTTGGATCTTTATTTGGGAAACACTAATTTTATCCCTGGACTGCCCCCTCTCTACTACTAATAGACAAAGGCAGCTCCTAAATGCTTTATTGCAGGCATGGGCCCCCTGAAATTATCTATGGTATGATCCTAGTTATTCTCACTAGGGGTAATATTTAATTATCAACCACGGGCTGGGTTAGGCCAGTTAACACGAAGCAGGATAGCTTAATTCAAGCACCAGATTGCAGACCTCTCAAATGAATAACATCACCTGGTGGAAATAAATAGACAGAAAACAACAGTGAGGCAAGGATGGAAGCCCTTTGGTACCCCACAAACCAAAGGGTGGGAGGAGGAGGAGGAAGAATTAAACTATGAAACCACCCTCTGGGTACAATATGATAAATATGAAGGAAACAGTCCAGGACTGTTCCAAGGGCTCCAAACAATCTAAAGAAACAGAGCAAAAATCCACCAAATCAAATGCTGATGATAGATCAAGAAGGACACAAACTTTGTAATAACACTGATATTTCACAAGTAGGAGATTGTTAAACAAAAAGCTACCTCAGTACTGTGTCTAGCCCTAAAGTCAGACTGCAATGGGGCCTACAATGCCTAGCTGTTCAAAAACAACTTCAGTCGAATCTAAACTACTTTCTCAAGAATCTTGCTCAGAAATAGAAGATTCAAGACAGAATAATAGTTGTCAAGATTATCAGGATCCCAGCCAGCCTTTTTAAAGATTGGGATCAGTGATCCAACAGCCACTAGAGATCTCCCACAAACCTAGACAGGCATGGCTCCAGAAAATAAGGTGCATTATGTACATTGGAGATCAAAGTGCATAGGTCAGTCAGTTTCTTTTTCGTTAACTTGTATTTTAGACTTCACAGGTATACCAGAACTCAATATAGCTTGTATATGACCAGTGTACTGTCTAAGAGTAACATGATGAAAATGTTACTGTGATAATTTTTTTTTCTTTTTCCTCAATCAAACATAAGATGTCCATAATTTGTTTTCACTTCCATCACACACATCACTTGGGTATATGAATTATGGAATCACATTCCCTGACTTTCCATCTTGATTCACATAGCAATCCTTTGAAAATCTTGCTTGCCTTTGCCCCAGATACCCACATGCTATGGAGTTACCCATGAACGGCTGTCTGCAGTCTTGAGTATAAAATGGCATAAAAAGTATACAGTTTGACAGACTGAACTAAGCATCATGAGTGCATCATTAAGTCAGTGCGAATAAGACTCCATATACATATAATATAAGTTAAAGAATATTTGCATAATATAGAGGTTAATACTGCTGAATCAGGGTAGTAAAGTTGTTACATGTGGCATTTCAGGACCACGCATGTATGATGCATGCTTAAGTTGAGCATAAAGGAACCACAAATAAGGTTGTGACTACAACTTCTCTCTGGTGGACTGACTGATGCACTTGAACACTGCTTTGGGCACTGACGGCAAGAAAAAACTGAAAACATGGGCAGGCTGGCTCCCTTTATACCCTAGCATACTGATGTCAGTCAGGGTGGGCAGGTTGCTCCCTTTATACCCCAGCATACTGATGTCAGTCAGGGTGGGCAGGCTGGCTCCCTTTATACCCGAGCATACTGACGTTGGTCAGGGCATCCACCAGCCTGGGAGGTGGAAAGAGTTTTCTCTGGTAATTGGGCTGGCCAAGGGCTTTCTTGGTGGGAAATGCCACAAGTCAAGACTGCAACAGTGAAACACGATGAACATGGTGGGTTACATGAGCAAAAACTGTTGCCATTGCATCAGAGCAGCTTGCTGTTAAACTTTGAATGATTGCAATTGTTAAGAGGCCTTGATGGTGTTAAATCTGACTTATAAATGAAATAATATGAGTATCATGATAGCACTGCATGACCAGTGAGGGTTATTATTGCATGTTCCTTCATGGAGATCTTTATCTGGGAAATATGATATATATATATATATATATATATATATATATATATATATATATATATATATATATATATACTATTTGGTAACCATTGTTGAAACAAACATCAAAATAGAAGGTAGTAAACACTGACACTTTTAAAAGCATTAGAATAAACAGACAATGTGATGTTGATATTTGTGAAGCTGTAATATCAGAATAACATAGAACTTAGCCAATTCCTTACATAAGGCAGATTATTGTTTTTTATTTCTTTTTATTATTATTTTAGTTACATATGCATTCCAGTGAATGCGGCAGTAGGTGACACATTGTTACATCTGTATTCTAATACATGAAGCAGTGGATGATACACTGTTACATCTGCATTCTAGTACATGCAGCAGTAGATAATGCACTGTTACATCTGTATTCTAGTACATGCAGCAGTAGATGATACATTGTTACATCTGTATTCTAGTACATGCTGCAGTAGATGATACATTGTTACACCTGTATTCTAGTACATGCTGCAGTAGATGATACACTGTTACATCTGTATTCTAGTACATGAAGCAGTAGATGATACAATAAAAATAAAGATAGAAACAGATCCACGTGGAGTTAATGCTCCTAGCACAAAAACAATAAGATAATGCTGAAAGTACAAACGGTCTGATGAAGCAGTGATGCGAAAGCGCTTCCCGTTGTTCTTGTGCACCTAAATTAAATTATTTCAACGTTTTGCCTATATTTTTTGGTTGTGGACTGTTATTTCTGTAGACGACATCTATTCATGTGGATTGTATGCCCTTCATTGCGTTGCTCCTAGTTTGTACTTTCAGTAGATGATACACTGTTACATCTGTATTCTAGTACATGCAGCAGTAGATGATATGCTGCTACATCTGTATTCCAGTACATGCAGCAGTAGATGATACATTGCTACATCTGTATTCTAGTACATGCTGCAGTAGATGATACACTGTTATATCAGTATTCTAGTACATGCAGCAGTAGATGATACACTGTTACATCTGTATTCTAGTACATGAAGCAGTAGATGATACACTGTTACATCTGTATTCTAGTACATGCAGCAGAAGATGATACACTGTTACATCTGTATTCTAGTACATGCAGCAGTAGATGATACGCTGTTACATCTGTATTCCAGGACATGCTGCAGTAGATGATACATTGTTACATCTGTACTCTATACATGCTGCGGTAGATGATACACTGGCAGAACACTGTCATACGGGAGAATTAAGGGAAACAAAGTGAAGACAGGGAGAAAGTATTAGAGATATAGCAACAATTACTCTGAAATAAATGCAGTGTGGTCAGACAGTGTACTGAAAAAACAACTGGATGACTCAAGGCAATAAAACTCTGCTACTCGAGTCACACTATAAATGACATTATCAACTAGCATATAAGAAGTAGAAAGGCTGTTACTTAGGTTCATATAATGGCCCTAGGGCCTTTACAAGCCTAGCCACATTATACCCATGTTCCCTAATTGATCTTGGTTAGATGGTCATTACTGTCATACTGAATCTATGATCAGCACTGACTACCTTTGTCCATAAGGGACATAGGTGCAAACCCCATAGTGAATTTGCAGTCTCCCATACAAACGTCTAGGCTGCTCTTGAATAGGGTCATTGAGGAGCTCTGCTTCACATGCATTGGGAGTTGATTCCAGAAGAGCGGCAATCTCTGGAAGATACATCCTTCTCTTCAGCATGTTCTGTTAATGTCACAGGCTAGGCTGAGATACCTGTAAAATTATCAATAAGGGATCAGTGATATGGATCCTGGTGTGCCCCCTTTCCAGTACAAGGGCTGTTACAGTCCTACCTTACTATTATTATCTTTTGTATGCCAGTGCATGAGTGTGAGCATGCATGTGTGTATATGTCCACTGCAACACACACATTGGTATGTGTGTATGTATATTATGTCTATCTATCTATTTATCTATCCATCTATCTATCTATCTATCTATCTATCTATCTATCTATCTATCTATCTATCTATCGATTTCTCTATCTATCTGTCTCTCCATCTGTCTATCTATCCATCAATCTATCTATCTGTCTGTCTGCCATCCATGTTTGCATGTATCATTGTAGAGAGGGAGGAAACAGATATGGAAATAGATTTATATAGACACACAAAGCTATACCTTTATGTGCACATTTAAACATATAAATATACACGAACCTGTGAATACGCAAATATATACAGCAAATACATCTTCTGTAACCAATGCTCTCTCTCTCTCTCTATATATATATATATATATATATATATATATATATATGTGTGTGTGTGTGTGTGTGTGTGTGTGTGTGTATAAATAACCAGGTGAGTAATCTGGTCAATACAACTGGTTCAGCCACAAAAGGGGTCTCTTAGAGCAAATAAATGAGAATTATAGTAGTAACAGTGAAGTACACTACTAAACATATTATGTGCATTGCAGACAGTTTCAATGAAAATTATTATTATCAGATATGCAGAATATACAGAATTGATAGACATTTAAGAATGCCTTAAAGTGCAAATCTGTTAGGACATGCTGAGATTGGTTTTCAAACGACATGAATATAAACACAGATTATGTGTTTTACATGCTACATATGCACATAAGTAGAAAAAATAGCTAGTGTAACTTGTCAAAATACAGGATCATCAAAGGCATGAGACCCTGGTTGCAGCACTTACAGTCATCTTTACTGGTTTAGTAAAAAAGTACCCCTGCGATTAATTACTTACTGTAACATACTAGGAACAGTATTGTAAAGTATATGGCCAAAATGTATGGACTGCACTTGCCACAACTTTCAAAAGTTAATAATTAGTACTGCAGTCAAACATTCGGAAAAGATGTGAAAGCTCAAAACATCTTGCTGCAATGAATGGAAGAAAAAAGTAAAAAAAAGAAATTCAGTAGAAGGGAATCAGTATCAGATAAACAGTTACTGTGTGATTTCTGAAAGACAGTGTATGGCATTGGCTAGTGGGGAAATGCTTTCTTTGTGGATAGTGATCAGACTCAGTTTCAAAGCTGACTGACATTTTTAGAGAAAAGGTGCAAGATATTTAATTCTTCTAGAATATTAGGACATTTGTTAGTGAAAAGGTTTCTTTGCAAGACACAACTGTCCAAAGCAATGTTGTCCTGTGAAGTGAGGGGAAATCTGTGTGATCGTAAAAAGCACACTTACATAAGTACACACTAAGCAACACTAATGCAGACTTTATGAAAAATACCAATGGAGGGGAAAAAGCATTTAGCAACAAGCATACAACAAAAATACAATTCTCTTGGTTTGAATAATTATTAGACATAGTTTTACAAAACAAGTACATAGTGACGTAGAAATCATTTTACTGCTGCAGAGGTTGCAAGTGTGTGTGTGTGTGTGTGTGTGTGTGTGTGACTAGTTAGCATCACTGACTGAGTAAAACTCAGTCATTCAACTAATCTAACAGCTCATGTGGGTGAAGGAAAATACAAAAGGACTAACTTCAACTGTAAGCGCTTAGCATGTCCTATAACAACCGACCTCTGCTGACGTTTGCGTAGTCTGACCAGTAGTATGCTAACAGGGATCTCTGAAAACCCCGCCTCTGGATGAATGTGTGACTTACATAGTACTAAAATGTAAAAAAGCCATCTAGCAAACTACAGATACCCCTCTGCCCCCCCCTCCACATCAGTAAATCAGGACATCCCCAGTACCTGCCCCCTTCCCCTTATATCTAGGGAACAGGTCATCACTGCTCTCTCAAAAGCAAAAATACAGCCTCCATGGGACCCGATAACATCCCAGGCTACATCCTACATGAACTCAGGCAGGAACCTGTAGCACCATTAGGTACCCTATTCAACCAAAGCCTGAGTACCGGCTTCATCCCAGCTGTGTGGAGGGCAGCTACTGTCATCCATTTGCACAAAGATGGAGCATCCACTGAACCAGGAAATTATAGACCCATCAGCCTACCTAACCTGATCTGCAAGGCCATGGAATGGATTATCATGGACCTCATTAACAAGGACATTGGCAACCTCCAAACACTTGATCCCACACAGTTTGGCTCCATCAAGGGGAAGTCATGTCTGCTAAATTTTGTCAACTTCTTTGAGTCAGTCACCAAAGTCATGGATGAGGGGAAGATGGTGCACACTACCTACCTTGATCTGGCCAAAGCCTTTGACACTATTCCCCACTCAGGCATAAAAGATAATCTCTCTTAATTAGGCATCAATCCATATGTTACCAGATGGGTAGCAAACTGGCTCACTGATAGAACCCACATAGTCAAAATAGAGGAAGCCACCTCAAGCAGTCGACCCGTAACAAACGGCATACCCCAGGGTTCAGTCTTGGGGCCCCCTCTTATTTGGGATATACGTTTCTGAGGTGTAGGCCAAAACCAGTGGGCTATGGCTAACCAAGTTTACAGATGACTGCAGGCTGGGTGCGGTCATCAATTCCCCTACTGATGTGGACATCCTCCAAGAGTGTCTCATTCAGACAAATGACTGGTGCCAGAAACATGGCCTCAAGCTGAATACCAAAAAAATCCATCATCATCCCCTTTGAGGAGAGTGACATCCCCACAAATTATCACATTAATAACAATGTCCTAAGCAACTGATCAATCATGAGGGATTTGGGCACCCAGGTTGATAGCAACCTAACTTTTGACACAAAGTTGTTTCCGTAGTATGGCAAGCCTTCTACATGGTCCACCTCATAAGTAAGGGTATCTCATCTCAGGACAAGGAGATTATAACATCCCTGTATTCTTCCCTTATAAGGCCCATTATTGAGTACAATGCACCTTTCAGCATGTACCTCGCAAAGCACATGCAGCAGCTGGAGAGACCATAGAGGTTCCTCACCAGGAGAATCCAGGTCCTCAAACATCCACCATACACAGATAGGCTAAAAGCCCTATCCCTCTACTCAGTTTCATACAGACTCCTCAGATGCGACCTCTGTCTGGCATACAAGGTAATCATGGTGATGGGAGTGCTTCATATCCACAAGTCAAGCTCCACTCAAGTAACCCACATGCACAGCCTCAACCTGGTCTGTGATATCAACAAGACTTGTTGGTGGGACAGATTTCTGTCCCAGAGTCTCCCTAATCTATGGAATAGACTTCCTCTTCACATTAAGCAGAGTACCTCTTTACCCCTTTTAAAGTGCAACCTGGATAACTGGATGGGAAACAGAAAATATACCCCTAGGATTCCACCAATGTCCCTGCTGGACAGGGGCATTGGGTGCTGATTTGTCTAAACATGGGCTAAACTCTTGGTTAGGCTTATAAGGGCCTCAGGGCCAATAGCCTAGTAACCTCCTATGATCCTATGATCACTTAACTTCTGGGATCGGTTATATCCCATTGAACATTAAGCGACTAGGAAGTGAACACCATGTACTTTACATTGTTTTTCATTTAATGTCTTTCTGCACAACGTCCAACCACTTAGCACGGTGTGGACGTAAATATGGTTGGATGTTGTGTGGAAGGACGTTAAGTGAACACACTTGTATATCTGAGAAACATCACAATGTCTCTTTTCCTAGTTGAGCAAAACCATCTTATACCATAGTATTCCAAGTTTACACAAGAGTATCTTATTTGTTTATTTTTGTTGACATTTTGTGACTGGGAAAGTCCGACTGGTCAGGAACCCATTTTCAATGGAGGCTTGGGGAGAAAAGCTCCAACAAATGATGATATGCTAACAATTAACAAGGAAAAGTAAATTTAGATGATAGAATAACATATATAAATACAGTGTATATGTCCAAAGTGAAGATGAAGTTGTAAAACAGTGCAACATTGTAGCAACATACTTGTTAAAGTAGTTGTTATTATCAATTACCGGTACAACACCGAACAGCAGTCCACTAAATTCAACATCTATAAGGTAGATTTATTTACAGTGTAAGGATAGGAAATTAGAACATTGAAAATAGAAACAGAATGGGTGTAAAACATCCAGTGAGATATGGGCTTTACTGTAGGGAAATAATAATAGAGTCCTAATATTTCTGAGATTTTGCCTTAGTGGAGGGCAGGTGGAGAGATACAAGAGATAGGAGGGCTAGGACATGAAGAAGAATGGGAGATATAGTAAGGTAGGTATAGTTAGGGAGGTAAAGGAAGAAGCAGGGTAACAAGTGATAAAGCAGTCAGGTAGTAAGAAGTTGTAAGGAGTGAGTATAATAAAGGGGAAGGTGTGAGTCAGGTGCACGAGACAGGAAGTGGGACGAAGGAGAGTGTGCTTATTTAAAATGGAGAATAAGTAGCAGAGGGAAAGTTAGAGTGGAAGGAGGAGTTTATCTGTTGGTCAAGGAACACTGGCACATATGAGAGTTAAGAAGGATGTTTTTAGAGTATGCTTAAAATTCTTGAAACATTCTATGGCAGTGATATCAAAAATTGTCCAGTCATCAACACACATGTCCTTCCCCATAGACAGGCAAGTACAAGTGTACACACACACACACACACACACACACACACACACACACACACACACACACACACACACACACACACACACACACACACACAATACTCAGTGAATTCTCACCTGTTAGAAAACAGTCTGACCACTATAAGATATTTATAAAAGACACAGCTGAAGTAAAAAGAAGACAAAAAGGTGGAAAAACATATTCATGTGTAACTACCCACCCACAATACAATTAAAATAAGAGTATGTAAAATAAACTAATAAATAAAAGAAATACTACAAATACAAATGTAGATGTAGATGTAAATGTAAATGTAGATGTTCGAGTATATTCACTGTTGCAGTCATCACACTTGGGTTATCCTGCCAGGGGTAGCCCTCAGTCAGCCCGAATACCAGAGGCTTAGTATTTCTGCGTTGGTTGCTGTTGCTTCAGGATTGACGTCAGGTCATCAGTGGTAAAAAAAACAGGCAGCCGACACCATTACATCAGTTTTTCTTGCCCCAAATGTCAGGAGCCCCCAAATAGGGAGCTAAGTTATGGTGGAAAAACACCACCAGTAAAAAATAAATACCAATAGCCCTGTAAGAAGTGTGGAAGAGAAAGATAGGGACAAGGGGGCTGGAGGGTGGGAAACCAGGACTGCAACAGTGAATACATTTGAACATCTACATTTATGGTAAGTGTACACAACTGTATTATGTTTCAGTGTTGCAGTCATCACACCTGGGTTGATTCCCAAAGCTGAAGAATGGGTGGAGGCAGTCAAGAACAGTTGGGGCTGGCTAGTATGCCCTGCAGGACTGCTGTTGCAAAACCCGCCCTGGATTTGGAAAAGATAGGCAGGTGGTAATGCTTGGTGAAAGTATGAACATAACTCCATGTTGCAGCTTCCAGAATGTCCCTGGTAGGGACTCCTCTGAGAAAGGCTGTAGAGGCTGAAGTTTCCCTAGTGGAATGTGTTCTGACCCCCTGTGGGGGTGGTTTCCCATGGTGTTTGTAACAGAAATGGATACAGTGTGCTATCCATTTGGAAATGGTTTGCTTTGATATGGCATTGCCCTCTACCCCTGATGCAAAGCTGACTAGTAACTGGTCAGATTTCCTAAAGAGCTTAATCCTATCAAAGTAGAATCTTAGCTGTCTGTGCACATCTAAGGAGTGCAGGATCCTTTCCCTCTTATTTTGAGAATTAGGGAAAAAGGTGGGCAAATGGATAGATTGGTTGAGAGCCACACTTGACACCACTTTAGGCATGAAAGTTGGGTTAGTCCTGAGGAAGATCCTGTCAGCATGAAAAATAATGAAGGGTTCCACAGCCATAAGTGCTCGTAGCTCAGACACTCTTCTAGCTGGAGTGATGGCCAGAAGCAAGGCTGCTTTCCAAGAGAGGAACTTTAACTCTGCTGACACTGCAGGCTCAAAGGGGGGTAGCATGAGCTTTTCCAACATAAAGTTAAGGTCACAAGCAGGGGAGGGAGCTCTTCTTGGTGGCCTTAAGTTGTTAGCCCCGCTCAGGAGCTGTTTGATAATAGGGTGAGAGAAAAGAGGTGGTTCAGTGCTATAATGAGTGGAGATGGTAGAGGCATGGATTTTAATGAAAGAGAAGGAGAGGCCCCTGTGGAGTAGGTCTGCTAGGTAATCCAGGATGAGAGGTAAGGAGGGCTGTGCTGGGTCTGCTCCTTTAGTCTGGATCTAGGAACAATACCTTTTCCACTTGTCAGCATAGGATTTTATAGTACTGGGTCATCTGGTTTTACGTATGACATTCAGTACCTGCTTGCTTAGGTGGCCACTGAAGGAGAGGTCAAGGAATAAGCCAGGCTGCGAGGTTCAGGGTCTGCAATTGCGGATGTAAGAACTGTCCCTCCTGTTGAGTCAGGAGAGTTGGGATCTGTGGGAGGTGCCATGGAGGCAACGGTGACAGACTGCGCAGTAGTGGGTACCAGTGTTGGTGTGGCCAGTCTGGGGCAATCAGGATTGCCCTTGGTCTTTCCTCCCTTATCTTGAGTTATACTCTTGTAAGAAGAGGTAGAGGGGGAAAAGCATAGATTGAGAGGTTTGCCCACTGGAAGGATAGGGCATCTACTTTCCAGGCCTTGCTGTAAGGATCCCTGGTACAAAATTTGCTGAGCTGGTGGTTGTAGGGGGAGGCAAATAGGTCCACCTTTGGGGTACCTCATTCCTGGGTCCTGGGTCACAAGGCTGAAGGTGTTGTGGTTTAATTGCCACTCGTGTGGGTCTAAGAGATTTCTGCTTAAGTTGCCTGCCAGAGAGTTTTGTTTGTCTGGCAGGAATTGAGCTTGCAGGTGAATATGCATGGCTGAGGCCATGTTCCAGGGGGTCATGGCTAGCCTGCAGAGTGGGTAAGAGTGGTTCCACCCTGCTTGTTGGCGTACCACATCACTGTGGTGTTGTCGGTTTTGATTAGAAGGGGCTCTGGAGACAGTAGGGATCTGAAAGCTGTCAGAGCATACTGAACAGCTATCATCTCCTTTGGTTGATGTGCAGATTAATTTGATTTGGGCTCCAGTTGCCTTGAATGTACCTGCCGTCCAGATGTGCATCCCAGGCATAGTCTGATGTGTCTGTGGTTAGGGTCTGGGCAGCATGGGGTTGTGTAAAGGGAAGCCCCTTGTTGTGGTTGCATGCTGCTGCCCACCAGAGGAACTCTTTCCTTTGACAAGGTATTATAGGTATGATAGTTTCCATGTCCTGAGAATGTTGCCACCAAAGACTTTTTAAGTACCATTGAAGTTTCCTCATATATAGTCTGGCATATGGAATTAGTAGAATGCAGGAGGCCATGAACCCTAGAGCTTGCAGGATTTTCCTTGCAGATAACTGGGTTTTGGTGACCATTTGGAGAAGTAGCCTGTCAGATAGGTTTGTTTTTCCTGGAGTAAGGAATGCCATCTGGGATGCTGTCTCCAAGCATGCTCCCAGGAATACAATTTTTGACTGGGGACAAGTTTTGATTTCTTTTCGTTGATAGTGTACCCCGGGGAGGTTAGAAGGTCCTTTGCAAATGTCAAGTGCTGCAACAGCTTTTCCTGACTGTCTGCCTAAATCAGGCAATCATCCAAGTAGGGGTAAATTTGAATATTTCTTTGTCTGCAATAGGCAATGGCTGGAGCCAAGCATTTTGTGAAAACGCTGGTAGCAGTGAATAAGCCAAAGGGAAGTGCAGAGAACTGATAATGCATAGGTCCTGCCCTGAAACGTAGATATTTCCTGCAGGAGTCCCTGACTGGGATGTGCAGATAGGCCTCCTTTAGATCTAGAGTGGCTAACCAAGCATCTTTGGACAGCAAAGGGCGAAGCTGCTGTAGGGTGAATATTTTGAATTTTGGTACCATCAGGAAGGTGTTTAGAATGGATAGATCTAAGATTGGGCGCCAAGTGCCCTCTTTTCTGGGTACCAGGAAAAGTCTGGAATAAAAACCTTGGCCTATCTGTTCTGCAGGAATAGGCTGAATAGCCCTTATGGAGAGCAGGGACTGAACTTGGGTTTGTGCCTCTGCCCACTGGTTTGTAGGAAGGTCTGGGAACCCTTTTGGGGTTGGCAGCATGTGGAAATAAAATTTTTACCCTTGGGATACTATGTTGAGTACCCATTGATCTTTGGTGATGGAGGGCCAGTTTTTTACATGGTGGGCAAGTTTTCTTCCTAGGGGAACGTGCAATTGGGCAGAGGTGAGGAGAGGAGTTGAGAAGTCATTGTGAATTCTTTCCATAAGGGGGTGGCTTAGCACTCCCTGTTTTAAAAGTGGAGGTACTTCATTGCTTAGATCTCTACATACCCTGAGACTGTAGTCTGGGGGGGTCTGTTTCCCCTAGGTCTAGTTTAAAGTGGCCTTAAGGGGGGTGGAAAGGACCAATGTTTTGAGGGACAATGCCTACTGAATCTTGGAGGCTGCACCTGCAAAAAAATCTTTGACTGTCTGCATAGACTTAGCTTTTTCTTTCATCTTTTTTTAAAACTTCTTCTGCTTTGGTGCCAAAACAGGTTGTCCTTGTTCAGAAGTGTGTCCAATAATTTTGATTTGACATGGTCTGGCAAGGTCTGCTCCTTAAGCAAGGCATGCCTTCTGAGCACAGAACCTGTGACTGCTGCCCTGAAAGATGCTTCTAGGGCATCAAACTCACATTGCAGAGTATGCTTGCTGACTTGGCTTGCAGAGTGCATAAGCTCCTGTAATTCTTTATTTTCTGCTCAGTCAGGGAAGGTAGATAATTTTTGCTTAATGAGTTCCATAATATGTTGCTGGTATTTCAGCATGTGGAACTGACAATTTAATGCTCTAATGGCAAGAGCTGCAGAGGTGTATGCTTTTTTACCCCATCTGTCTAAAGCTCGAGAATCCCTGTCTGAGGGGGTGGGATTCTTAGCTGCAGTTGCTTTTATTCCTTTAGGCCCTTGGGAGATGACCTCTGGGTCAGCAGTAGGATTTTTAAAAATAAATTTGTGTGAGTCAGGGACTCTGTAGTACCTGCCAGGTTTCCTGGGAGCAGGGGGTAAAGTATCAGGAGTTAGACTGGACTCCATAAAGACATCATCCACAACATCCAGAACAGGAGGGATAGCTAAGGGTCTGTGCTGTGGTAAGTCTAAAAATTCCCAGAGTCTCTTTTTGGACTGAGGATAATCCTGGCATTCCCAATGGAAATGCTCTCTCAAGGTATGTAGTGTTTCACCAAAAGAAAAATCCTCTGGATGGAAGGCAGAAGGAATGGATTCCTCTGCATCTGAATCTTCATAGGCAGATAAGGGCATGTCTTCATAATCAGAAACCTCAGAGTCGTTGGACTCTTTGTCAGATAAAGCTGCTGGGTACAAGTCTCTTTTTCTTTTAGCAGGGGAAGGCTGGCTTCCCCTAATCAACATAATCAGGTCTTCCCCCATTTTAAGCATCTGTGATTGTGGCAAGGAAGCAGGCACTTGAGTTTGGGTTGTCAGTTTTTTAGGCATAGCTCATACTCTTGGCCTTAGAAACTCGGTAGTTTTAGAAAGAAATGAAGACGCAAATTAAGTCATCGGGTTGTGTCAAATATCAGTAGTGCGAAGAACTTCCTCGGAAGCCGGTGCCTGCACAGCGGCTCCAGACCAATCCAAGGTAGAGACATCCACAGGTTCCCTAGTCAAAGAAGAGTCTCGAGGCATACTGGACTCCAAATGGGTCTTGGTAGCGGCCTGAGAATCCATCAAAGCGGGCATCAGGGGCTGCGAAAGCACCTCACTGAGTACCGACAAACTGGAGACTAGCTTAACAGAAGCATCGTCAGCAGTTTTGGACCTGTGCGGTCTGTTTCTATCTTTATCCTTACATTTTTTTCAGAATATTGGTAGTCGGATGGCTTACCAAAGCCATTTTGGAATATGGAGATTGAGAACGAAAGTATTTAGCTACAATAAGGGCCCAATGATGAATAGTTCGGGCATTGAGCAAAGCACAAAACAGGCAGCGCGGTACATCGTGGTCTGGGCCTAAACAGGTGATGCAGTAAGAATGGTGATCTTGGTGTGGTATTTGCTTTCCACAGACGAGACAATTGTTAACTTTTTCTGACATCGGTTAGAGCAAGAAAAAATTATTTCCATCGGGGTACTTAGCTTTAGAAGACTTCAAGATGATTCAATTTCAGAAACGAAACGACTGGCACTCATGCGAACTGCTTCTGTTTCAGGTTCCTCAGCAAGAAAGACTGATGCAATGGCATCGGCTGCCAGTTTTTATACCACTGATGACCTGACGTCAGTCCTGAAGTGACAGCAACTGATGTAGAAATACTCAGCATCTGGTATTCGGGTCAACTGAAGGCTACCCCTGGCAGGATAACTCAAGTGTGATGACTGCAACAGTGAAACACAAGGAGCATCTGCCTGTTAGAAGCCAGCCTGGGATTACTGCTTCTAGTTTGCTTCTGATAACAGATGCAGCAAGGTACGTTGACTGGCTCCTGACTGTTTGATTGAGCAATCCATGTGTGTGTGTGTGTGTGTGTGTGTGTGTGTGTGTGTGTGTGTGTGTGTGTGTGTGTGTGTGTGTGTGTGTGTGTGTGTGTGTGTCTGTCTGTCTCTAGGACATTCCCAACTCAAAGATACCTGATGGAGGCCAGTGACATGAGAAGAGGCATGGGCCAAAGAGGGGAAATAAGATGGGGACACTGACTGAGCAAATGTGGAGGGAGGGGAGGTATGTCAGCATGTCTCCATTGTGAGACCACCACTAGGACATTATGGAAACCACAGGCGGGAGGACCAGGGGCTAGATCATAAAATGGAAAAAAGGCAGAAAAAGTGAACAGCACAATCCTGCAGGACACTCAATGGCCCGAGCTCAGAATCAGAGAAGTCTCGATGTGGACCTTGGGATAAATGGGGGCATTAGGACAACCAGGAAGAATGAAGCAAGGGGAGCCAAAAAATACTTTTCATCATTCTTGGCAGACCTAATTCTGTCCTTTTATTAAGTACTAGTTAATTAGCTTAGATCCAAACTAAGTTGATAATATCACTATAAATACTTCATCCTTAAATGTTCAGCGTCTGCACAAAATTCCCAACAATGTCTGCAAATAGATCCAGCCGAGAGGGCTGCTGCATTCACCAATGACTTTTGTCAGTTTCTAAACAGCTGTATGGAAAATTGAGCACCAATCCTCCCTTAAAACTTGTTTCTCTTTGCTCTTATTTAAGACTCGTGTTTGCATGGTGCTGCTCTTCACTCAGCATTGGTCAACAGTGCCCTGTATCGACCCAAAAGCTTAGAAGCTCAGTTTTTCCTCTAAACAGCTGTCAGTAAAAGCCTTCCAAGCTTCTCTGCTGCTCTAGGAGCAACTCAACTGTGCACTGAGTAGTGTTGTCTTATTGTTTAATTTTAGCCTACACAAAGTATAGGTCCCTCTTATAGTCGCAGCACTACCAGCACAGTCCTGTCAAATTAACCCATTCCCTTCCCTAATAACACATACAGTAAGAACCTGCTATCACGGATGGGCAGTTTCCCATCATCTCTTTGGCCAGCCTATTTGACATAGGTATCTTGAGGCAATGTAGCAATTGTGTCATGTATACTAACAACTACTTACTCCTGAAACAATACTTTATGTGAGAGATGTAGTTACAATATGAAACTGGAAACAAGACTCTCGCATAAGGACAAATCAAATGCCAAATAGGTTGTCAGCATATACACACACACACACACACACACACACACACACACACACACACACACACACACACACACACACACTTCCCACTCTAAATAAGGACATGACACAAACTCACATATGGGGAGATACTCACTAGTAACTTACCAAACGATCAGAGGCCTCCCAAATGGAAACCACTTATACACATAACAATGCAAAAAACAAGGACAACACATAATAACACACACACTAGTGTCTCAACAAATAAGCCCATAAGGCATCACACCACACAGCCTAATATATTGGCCATAGGTGACTCCATTGTGAGATACACAGAATTCCAGTCTCCAAGCTGGATAAGGAACAGGTTATGGTTAGCTGCCTGTCAGGTGTCAGGATCCATCAAGTCACTCAGCCACAAGTACTGGTATGATTCGGTCATAGTCCATGTAGGGGTGAATGGCATGAGATGTACCTCACTGGACTATATGAAGAGAGACATGACTGAGCTCTCAGATTATGTGACTCAGGTAGGTATAAGCCTTAAGCAGCATTCTACCTTCTTCAAGAATTATGCCACGATACAAACAAAAAATGATTGACTTTAACAATTGGCTTAGTTTCTGGTGTCAGTCCAAGAGGATCCAGTATCTGTCAGCCTGGGGTCTTCACCTGTCTCCTCTAGGCTTTTGAATACTGGCAAAGGCGCTTGCCTCCTCCACAGTGCCTTTTTTAGGCAATTTCAAAACAGCAAAATTTCTGACATGAAGAAATCCACTCACGACAAACTCAAGGTTATGCTGCTTAATGCTAGCAGCCTAGAAACTGCACCCCGTGGAAGCAGTCTTCCACTTGGAAGATGTTCATGTCTGTGCAATCAATCAGACGTGGTTCAAGGCTGCAGAGAGCACCGCGGCCATGCAAGGCTACAATGCCTTCCACATATTCAGACCTCAAACCGAGCATGAAAGAACCAAAAGTGGAGGTGTATCCATCTTCATTAAAACCATATACACCTCAAAACTGGTTAAACAGCATGACTGCCTTGAGCTACTCCAGGTCCCGGTAACTATAGGTAAAACACCCTACCACATCACTGCTAGCTATAGGCCCCACCATGAACCAAGAAAAGCACACCACCTACATGGACTTGCTAGAGTCACTCACTATACAGCCAAACACCTTGGTAATGGGAGATTTCAACTATCCTGCCATCATTTGGGCAACATACACAAGCAGAAACATGCTTGCCCTGATGTTCCTGGACCTTCTCAATACAAATGCTTTGGAACAGTTAGTCTGCACCCCTACAGGAGGCTTAAATGCCCTAGACTTATTACTCATCAACATGGGAGGTCACTGCACTACCCCCATGTGTTGCCCTCCCTGGTAAAGTCAGACAGTAAATCTGTCTCACTCAAAGTAACAATCAGACCTGACACCCCCACAGGAGCAAAAAAGCTGAAAATTTTCTCCAAAGCAAGCTACAAAGTTTCAATCCCCCTGCTAACACAACCAACAATGACTCCTATACAGAGGAGTACACAAATGCCCTGTATAAACAATTAAACAGCTGTATAGACTTGGCTGTACCAGACTGGATCCAAATCAGGTCCCCCTGAAAAGACAAGTCACCATGGTGGAACTCAGGAATAAATAAGTCTGTTTATTTATTTATTTATTTGAGATTTGTTTACTGGTAAAGTCTGACTGGACCATTTTCATCAGAGGCCCAGGGAGAAAAGCTCCACAATCACAATCTTTCAGAGATCAAGTACAAACATTTTAAATCACAAAGTATAATGTTATACTGCAAAACATGAAGTACAGACATTTTAAAATCAGAAAGTGTCATGTTACACTACAGATAATAGGAGTGAAAAAATGTAAAGAGAATAAAACATCAAACTTATGTTTCATGGTAAAGTGCAATGAAAAACAACATGAGTTGGAGAAAGTATGTGAGGAAAACTCAGTAGTCATATTATTTGTTACAGAGAGTAGTATGTGATAAATGAGACCTAGGACAATTATAATAAGATATTTTGAAGAGATACAAGAGATTATATGATTAGAGACAGTGAGAGGAAACTGAGAGATGTCTTAGTGTGGGAGATGGTGTTCGTATTCTGATTATAGAAGGAAGGAGGATGGGGAGGAGAGAAGCGTGCAGGTAGGGTATCTTCAGGTAGCTTAGGTGAGTAGGGAGGGAGGAGCTAGATGAAAGGTCTGCAGAGATGAGTGGATAAGGTAAGGTAGAGGGAAAAACAAAAGAAAGGAGTGGAGTAGGAGGCTGGAGAGGGTTGTGAGGTGTGATCTAGGTTGAAAGGGGTGAGTGAAGTATAGTGAGTAATTCACCCAGGATTGGCATAGGAGCAGCTGTAAGACTTTGTAAAGTATTCTTTTAGGCAGCATTTAAAGATGAGTGGCGTAGAAACAGTTCTGATGGTGAGAGGTAAGGAGCTCCATTGTTTTGCTACTATCAGTATAGGCTTTGTCCAGGGGATTTATTCAGTTTATTTACGGTGATAACTTGTTTATCTTCTGATCTAAGAGTTCTTTTGGGGAGACATATGTTGATTAACTCATTCACTCTAATGGGGCTCTGGAAGTTTGCACTGTAACTTCCAATGGGTGGAGCCTAAGCCTTTTGACAGAATCAAATTATGTCCTCACATTTCAAACAAATGTTCATATCTCTGGAACCACAGGGGTTATGAAAGAAGTATAAATGTGAAACCATTCAGCACTAACTACTTTTACTGTGGCAGTATTCTTTAGGGTCTAAGTCTTAAAACTGTATTTTATAAGTCACAGTAAACATAGTAACTGTTACATTTGTAATATTTTGTAAACAATTTACAAAATCTCAGTACCCACTCAAGTTGTCAGCAGCATTTTATTCATCTAGCTGAGTGCTTTCATATGAGGCTAAGGAGTTCTGTCTGTGTTACTTGGTTGTTGAGATAGAAAAATGTGAAAATTGTATATATATAAATTAATATCATAAAAACAACAGTTAATATCTATTTACCTGCACCAGACAGAGGTCAAATATTAATGCAGTTGACTTTGCTATTGTGTCAGCTTTAAGATGAAATATTTTAAAACTTTGTGCATAGCATGGTTTTAGAATTATTGATGCAAATACGCACAAGCAATATTTGATGCCTAGAGGCGTCAGTAGGAGTTAACTACAAATGAACCTGGAGGAGTCACTCAGATGTAATGAGTTAAAGGGGTAAGAACTGTGCAGGCTAATGGTTTGTGTATGATTCCATGTACTATTATACACTGAATTTAGGAGAGGTGGCGGGGGAGATACAGCCAGCTAAAGATATGCAGAGCTTTAGCGTGATGGGTAAAGGAGGATAAATTAGTAGCAAACTTGGCAATTTTTTGTAGCAGCTTTCAAGTTTGTTTTTATGGAGGATTGTAAATTGGCCAGAGCTGGTGATCCACAGAGTAAGGAGAGCAAAAGGTAAGTTTTGGCTCGATTATTTTTTGTGGGTGTGCTCAGAAAATGTTTGTTTCTATAAAGCATGCCTGGTTTGATGGGTTGTCTTGCTTTGGATGTGGAGTTCAAATTTAAGATTATCATCTATTATGACTCCTAATAGTCTAGTATGGTGGACTACTTCAATTTCAGTGCCATTTGCTGAGAATATTTTGAAAGATGCTTTGTTAGGAGTGTGACTTTTTGGGGTAAAAAGGAGGGATTTCTTTTTGGGGGGTTAAGTAGGAGTTATGCTGTTGTAAGCCAGGTTTCAATAGAGATGACAGCTTGTTGAGTGATTTCTTGGAGGTGAGTTAAAGTGTTGAGAGCAGATGATGGTAGAGTCATTTGCATATTGAATCAAGGTGCCTTCACAAGAAGATGAATGTAGGTTATTGATAAAATATTGAACCATAGAGGGCCAAGGATGGACCCCGTGGGACTCCTGTGGAAGTGGGAAGGTATGCAGGGATGTATCTTTGGCCATTTTACAGCTTGCCTGTTGGCACTGTAACTAGAGAACCATTGAATAGATGGAGATGCTAGAACCAGGTGGACAGATGATTGAGGCGTTTACTGTGAGAGACCATGTCAAAGGCTTTTGATAGATCTAGAAATACTGCAGATACAAGTTTATTAAAGTTGTGAGCTTTATTGTCCATGTCTGTAAATGATAGTAATGCAGTGCAGGTGTTGTGGTCTGGCCAAAAACCATGTTGGGTATTGATTGATTAGCTTATTTTGTAAGAGATAGTGGAGAAATTGATGTATACATCTTTCAAGGATTTTAGAAAGTGGAGACAGGATGGCTACGGGATAGAAATTTGTAATGTCAGTGGAATTACCTCCTTTATGTAAGAGGATAATATGAGCCATTTTTCACAGGTTAGGGGGACAGGATTCTATAACTGATCTATTAATACGAATGCTGATTGGATATGCTATTGCATCTGCAGCAACATTTAGGTATTCCAGGGGAAGGTTGTTGGCTGAGGAGGAACAAGGTTTAAAACCTTTTTATGAGAGTTATAGACACTAGTTTAAAGGTAAAGTAGGTGGAGCTGTATGTATGTGCATTGGAGAGGTTGCGGTTAGGTGTGTTTTGTGAGGGAAACATTCTAAGGTCTAATATAGGGGGAGTTAGCTGTGTGGATGGGGGTGTTAGGTGAGTTTGAGGTTAAGTTGGCTATGCATTCTATGAAGTATGTATTGAAATCAGTAGCTATTTGAAGAGGGGAAATGTCTGGGTATGGAGTGGGATCCTTTTTTTGTACTTGATAAGAGAGGATTGGGAAGACCAGAATTTTTTAGGATTATTTTTTTATGGCTATCTTTTAGGTAGGTATAATAAGATATTTATATCCCTGTTGACTTGTTTCAGGACTTGGTTTCATTGCTGTCTGAATAGTTGCCAATTTTTGTCATTTTTATTCTTTTGCCAGTTAATCCAGGCTTTGTATTTCATAAGGAGTTTGCATTGGTTGGTGGGGGATGGGGGGTGGCTGCTTTTAATTCTTTTTGTACACTGCGGGGCCAAGGTGTTAAGAATATTTAGAAATGTTGCATTGAAGTATTCAACTGCATCATTTAAGGGGCGTCTTTTAAGGATGGATCAAGGAACAGCCTTCAAAGCTTCAATGAAAGTCTCCTTGGAGAAATTGGAGAGATTACAAGTCATTTTGAACTTATGGTCCTTTGTTAGTTGTGTAATACTCCTGTGGGTATAAGCTGGCAGGTGGTCACTTAGTGTATCAGGGAGTGTACCTGAGGAGGTAAAATTTGATGGGATAGTGACCAGAATTCAGTCCAAGATAGAGCGCATGTAGTTATTTTTGCCATATCCTGTTGGTGTATTAATAAGGTGAGTGATCCAAAGAGTTTCGTCCTGTTGATTGCTGAATTTGCAGATAAAGTCTGCCAGTCAATGTTTACATCACCCAGGAGGATAATTTCATTTCTGATTGCATTGGCTGTCCAGGATAATATGTTTTCAAGTATTGGAATGTTCTGCCTTGGGGGGGGGATATATAACACAGCAGTGCATATGCTCTTGGCTGTATTAAGTAGGAATGACATTAGGATTTCTACTTTTCCTAAAATTGGGATTGTGCCTGTATAGGAAGGTACTGTGAACATACTTGGAAAGATTATAGCTATTCCATCTGCTTTTGTATATGTTCTTTTGACCCTTATAATATTATAACTGGGGAAGTATTTTTGCATCTTTTATTTCAGGCTTTAGCCATGTCTCTGTTGTGGCTAGGATGTCCAAGTTGTGTTGGGTCATCGAGGCATGAACATTGGTGATTTTGTTGCATATGCTTCTAAGATTTAGTGTAACTATTTTTAAACTTTTAGGATGTATTCTTTGGTTTGGGGTTTGGTTGGGACCTGGGTTGGGTGGATGTCACCACAGTGATATATGGTGGACAAAGATGGTTTGTTTATTATGGTATTTTTAGCAGAGATGGGTATAAGTATTACCTTGACATTGGGACTGATATGTTTAAGTATTCTGGGATTGCACTGGGACTGATATGTTTACGTATTCTGGGATTGCACTGGGACTGATATGTTTAAGTATTCTGGGATTGCACTGGGACTGATATGTTTAAGTATTCTGGGATTGCACTGGGACTGATATGTTTAAGTATTCTGGGATTGCACTGGGACTGATATGTTTAAGTGTTCTGGGATTGCACTAGGACTGATATGTTTAAGTATTCTGGGATTGCACTGGGACTGACATGTTTAAGTATTCTGGGATTGCACTGGGACTGATATGTTTAAGTATTCTGGGATTGCACTGGGACTGATATGTTTAAGTATTCTGGAATTGCACTGGGACTGACATGTTTAAGTATTCTGGGATTGCACTGGGACTGACATGTTTAAGTATTCTGGGATTGCAACAGTGGAACAGGGTTATGGGAAATAAGCTTGAAGAGATTTTTGAGTAACTAATGGGAAAATGGTGGATAGGTGAGGATGAAGTAACGGTTGAGATGTGCTTATTTATTATAACTACTAGTGGAGATGTTAGAAATGAGAGGACAAAGATGAATAAGGTGATACAGGAGTAAAACAGCATGGGCGGCCATGGTGGTGCAGTGGTTTGCATTGTCGCCTCACAGCAAGAGGTTCTCTGGTTCAATCCTCGGCTGGGGTGCCTTCTGTGTGGAGTCTGCATGTCCTCCCTGTGGTTGTGTGGGTTCCCTCCGGGTGTTCCGGTTTCCTCCCACATCCGAAAGCCATGCAGTAGGTGGATTGGACACTCTAAATCGGCCCTAGGTGTGAGTGTATGCATGTGTGTGCCTTCTGTGGAAGGTTGGGCGCTGGGCTGGCAACTCAACACTGTAAAACTCCACTGCCAATCATGAGCGGACAGGTGATCCGCTGTGGCGACCCCTAACCAGGAAAAGCCGAAAGAAGAAGAAGAAGGAGTAAAACAGCATGGTTAGTGTTGCAAAAATCTTACAGTATGGTGCGGTAAGGTAATAAGCAATGATAATAGTGTAGAGTATAGGTAGGTTTTGATGTAGAGGGAGCAGAGTTGGATTTGAGAAGGAATTTAGAACAGAAATGGGTGAAGATGGTACAAATACAAGGTTTTTGAACTCTAAATACCTGATGTGAGTCACAGCATTTAATTTATCGATTATTGCTTTTATTGTCTTTCCAGGGAGATTTTTAAACTGCTAGGCTATAAATTGCTAATGTGTTAATTTAGCTTCACCTTCAGGAGTATAAGGCCTATGGGTGGGGCTGGGGGCATCCCTCCAGCAGATTCAATACTACAGTACAGAACACACTGAGGCAGAAGTGAAGTTATACAACAAAAGTAAGAAACTGATGTCTGAGAACAAGAGGGACCTTAGCAGAGGAAGAATACCATCCACAGCTTGTACAAGCAAATTAGATATCTTGTAAAGTCCTCTAAAGCTAATTACAGAGCTAAATTAGCATCCCTAGCTAAGGATAATCATAAGGTATTCTTTAGCTATGTCTGAATTCTAAAAGGGAATGCTTAGCTATGTGCTGAACTTGTAGTAGACCATTCTTACTGAGTCTGAGGAAATTGCCAACCTGCTAGCTGACAGATTTAACACAAACTTTACTAGAAAGGTTCACCCAGACTCTGCTATATTTTGCTGTGAGGGAAAGGTTAGTTTGCTTTTTATTTGTTGTATTACTTCATTGCCTTTTTCTATTTTTAATACTGTGATTTGTTTTATTTACATTGTGTTTTACTTGTATTCTGCTTTTAACTGCATATTAAAACTTGAAAAGAGACCACAGCTCTATCTCTTGGGAGTCAGGCAGAAATCTTTTTCTCCACCCTCCCACCTGTTTACTGTAGTGTTCTTAAACACCACTGTCTTTCTAGTTGCCTGCTCCTTATGTTAATTTGACCATATAACTAATTTCCTCTCTGTTTTTACTCGCTTGTGTGAGTAAGCACAAAATTATCATTTTGTGAAATCACTCCCCTTCAATTATTTAAATTTATTGACCATCCTACTGTATTCCATAGTACCAGAATACAAAAGTGACCACCCCTTTCAATCTATCTTGCGGTTTTAAAAATGGTGACTCTCCATTAAAACTTAACTTTTAGACAGGTAAAACAAGTTACCTACTTTCACATCTAACTCCTCTAGTGCACACTGCAGTGTTTAGGATAAACCATTTTTTTTATCTTACCTTTAAGCATCCCTTTGACTAGCACTTGCTTTAAAACATGCTGGAAAGCACTAGGAAACCTTAAACTGATACAAGCACTCAACTCTCCTTCTTAATAAGGAGAAATTAATCATAGGCACAAAACAGCCTATAACTGCAAAGTACCTTGCTAAGGTAAGGGAAAACAGCTCTTGTACTTTACAAAAAAAGCACCAAACCAGGCATGTCCAGGGGTCAGCTTCCAGTGATTTATCTTGTCCACCTGATGAATCTGGGCATACTGCAGCAATGCAGCAATTGCCTCATGTACACAAACAACCCTCTCCGCCTACCACCCAACACTACAACCTGCAAGAGATGCACTTACATAGCTAAACAGGAAGCAAAGCTCTCTCCACCCAAGAGTGTGCTAGACAGTAAAGAGGAGAAGGTTAACACCTGCACTACACCTCAAGCAACACATAGCCCTTCTAAACCCACACCACCAACACCCACACATAGCAACACTAAACCCATATATGTGGAGGCCCTTAACAGTAACCTGCCCAAGCAACAAGGATCTCTGAACGAAACGCAAACACCAATCACAACCAAGGTGTCACATAGCTCACAACACCAGTGTGCCACCCAACAACAGCCCCTAAGGCAAGACAATGTACCCAACACTTTAGTCATAGGTGACTCTATTACTCAGGCACACTGATGTCCCACTCACCAGGCTGAACAAGGAGAAAATTACAGTCAGCTGTCTGTCGGGTGCCAGGATCCACCACATAACGCATGCACTTAAATCACTCCACAACAGCTACAAATATGACTCTGTCATTGTCCATTTGGAGTGAATGACTTGAGACGTACCTCCCTGGACTACATGAAAAGAGACATGGAAGAGCTCTCGGATCATGTGGCCCAGGCAGGTATGACCCTAGCCCTGAGTAGCATCCTGCCTTCACCCAGAATGATACCACAGTATAAGGACAAAATGAATGACTTCAACAATTGTCTAAGTTTCTGGTGTCATTCAAAGGGGATCCAGTATCTGTCTGCCTGGGATGACATGATCGACAGACCACGATGCTTTGCCTGAGATGGTCTCACCTGTCGTCCTGGGAATTCAGGTTACTGGCTATAGCTCTTGCCACCCCTATAGTGCCTTTTTTAGACAAAGTTAAAAGGACAAAACCACCACCATAACAGGTACAAGCATGCAAAATCTGAAGGTTATGCTACTCAATGCTAGAAATCTTAGCCTCAAAATGCACTCTCTCAAGGCACTCCTAAAAATGGAGAACATCAATATCTGTTCAGTAACTGAGACCTGGTTCAAGGCTCCAGAGAGCACCCCTGCAATACCAGGCTACAACTCTTACCACACTTTTTGGCTACCAAACAAGGACCGAAACACTAAAGATGGAGGAGTGTCCATATTTACCAAAGATATTCACAATACCAGGCTAGTTGCCCAGCACAATCCATCTGAAATTCTCCAGGTGCAACTAAGACTAGGTAAGACTGTAATCCAAATTGTAGCTTGCTACAGATCCACCACCATGCCCCACGTTTCTCACTACACCTTTCTAAACATACTGGAAAATATTAAGATACAACCAAACACCCTAATACTGGATGATTTCAACAGGTTTATATCAGTCCATCGAAATGGCTGAATATCGAATACCAGATGTTCGAACTGTAAAGTTCGAACACTGGTAATCGCAAAGCCGCAGCCCACCGAATACTTTCCTAAGGAAAGAATTTGGTGGGCCATTTCTGTGGCTTCACTAGTATCAGGACTGTGGTGGGAAGTTACGGGTCAGGTTCAGGTAAGTGTGGATGTTAGGGTTAGGGCGCGGGTTAGATGAGTTAAGGTTAGGGCACGGGTCAGGTGAGTGTGCGATAGTGATGGACCTTAGGGTTAGGGTTTGGGTTAAGGTAAGTGGATAGATAGTAGTGTTTGTACAGTTTAGTGTAGGGTTAGATGTAGGATTTCGAGTGTATGTGTGTAGATTGATGTTGTTTTGGTGCGTTTGTGTTGCGTGTGTGTTTCTTGGAACAGCAATTTTTTTCCCCTGGGAAAAAAAAATCGCAGTTTTAAGACTTCAATGTTTTTGCAGTTCGTGGATTGAAGTTCAAACATATGGTGTTCGAACTTCAGATGTTTCAATGAACTGATATAGACCTGATTTCAACTACCCTGCCATTAACTGGGAAAACTATTCATGTGCCAACACCTTTGCCAAACGGTTTTTGGAATTCATAAATTCCAGCGCCCTGGATCAACTAATCCTTAGTCAAACCAGGGGCTCCAATATCCTAGACCTGGTCATTACCAACATGGAAAATTGATGCTCCACACCTATAGTCACCCCCTCGTTGGTCAGGTCTGACCATAAGCTAATCACCCTTGACATCCACATCCCACCACCCACCCCAGTAAGGAAACCTCCGTAAAAAACTTCTCCAAAGCCAACTTCAAGCTACTCAAGTCAGAAGCGACACACTTCATGGCACACATGCAGATGGGAACTGAAAGTTCAACTGCTGAATCCTACACTAAGGCACTGCATGAGCACATCCACTCGTGCATGAATCGTGCCATCCCCAATAGAACCAAGACACTCTCCTCCAAAAAAAGAAAGCCAATCTGGTGGTCCCTTGCCATAAACAAACTTTACAACAAAAGGAAGAAACTGTTGCAGAAAAGAGGAAAATCCCAGGATGTAAAAAACTCCCTTACCAGCCTCAGTAAGAAGCTGAGATCCCTCATAAAATCCTCCAAAGCTAGTTACGAAAATAAAATTGCCAAAGATTCCAAAGACAACCACAAGGCATTCTATAGCTATGTCAAGAATCTAAATGGCAATGCTCAGATCTGCTCTGTGCTACAACAGAATGGCATTAAATATACTGATCCCAAGGATATTGCCAATATCCTGGCAGATCGATTCAGTACAAACTTCACACCCCTCTAACCCCCTAAAGGGCCCATCTCAATACCGAAAGATTGCCAAATTCCAGTAATAACGGCTACACAGGTAAAAAATGCACTCTCCAAAGCTAAGAATACAGCATCCATGGGACCAGATGACATCCCAGGCTGTGTACTACATGAACTACAAAATGAACTGGCACCTCACCTAAGTGTCATGTTTAATCATAGCCTCACCTCAGGCTTCGTGCCCACTGAGTGGCACACAGCTACAGTTATCCCACTCCACAGGGGGGGATCCACCTTGGATCCCAGGAACTACCATCTGATGAGCCTGACTTGCAAGGCCATGGAATGTATTATCATGGAACTTATAAACAAAGACATTGGCAACCTTCAAACACTGGACCCCATGCGGTTTGGGTTCGTGATGGGCCGGTCTTGTCTCCTGAGCTTGATTGACTTCTTCGAATCAGTCTCCAGAGCTGTGGATGAGGGTAAGGTGGTCCACACAGCCTATTTGGACCTTGCCAAGGCCTTCAACACCATCCCTCACTCTGGAATCATAGATAAACTTACTAAGCTGGGCATTAATCCCTACGTCATTTGATGGGTTGCCAACTGGCTTACTGACAGAACCCACATTATAAGAGTAGCCAACTCCAAATCCAGCTCTAGACAAGTGACAAGTGGAGTACCTCAGGGTTCAGTCCTGGGACGGCTGTTGTTTGGCATCTACTTCTCTGAAGTACAGGCCAACACTAAAGGACTCTGGCTAACAAAGTTCGCAGTTGACTGCAAACTGGGAGCCATTATTGAATCCCCAAATGAATTACCACATAGGTGGCAGTACACTAAACACCGAAAGTGTAATAAGAGACTTAGGGACACAGGTGGACAGTGGTCTCACCTTTGATATCCACATCACCACAACAGTCAGGAAATCCTTCTATGTGGCACACCTCATCACTAATGACTTTTCATCCAGAAAAAAGAGGTCATTGTCCCACTGTACTCATCCCTCATTAGACCCATTATAGAATACAATGTCCCGTTTGGTATGTACCTCTCAAGACATCTGCAACAACTGGAAAGGCCACAGAAATACCTCAATGAAAGAATCACAGGCCTAAAGCAGATGCCCTATGCTGACTGTCTAAAATAACTCCACCTATACTGTCGCATATCGTTTACTCAGAGGCGATTTCTGCTTAACACACAAGGCCATGTCAAACCCAGAGCTGTTGGAAATGCTACACTTAAAGAAATCCCAATCCCTCAGAGACACATACTCCAGGAATCTAAACCTTGTCATCACAATGAACAAAACAGCTGGAGGGATAGGTTCCTGACCCAGAGACTCCCCAGACTATGGAATAGACGGCCCATACATGTCAAGCAGAGCACCTCTTTGGCCCTCTTCAAAAGGAACCTTGATGATTGGATGGGAGATAGGAAATTCACCCAGGGGATCACGTCAGTCGCCTTGCTAGACAGGGGCCCAAGGAAGTAAATACCGTGGGAAGAAATAGCCTGGGAATTGTTATGGCTAGGCTTGTAAAGGCCCTCGGGCTGATAGCCTAGTACCAACTTATGAACTTATGAACCCCCCCCCCCGTCACCACCAGCCATACCCCAAAGCATACCCGATACCAGTCCTCTGTCTAGTATCTCCAAAGAGTAGATCATATCTGTGGTCTCCAAGGCCACAAACATAGCCTCTATGGGATCAGGTAACATCCCAGTTTGCTTACTAAATCTAAAACACTACCTACTGGAACCACTTGGCACTCTCTTTGACCCCAGCCTGAAAACTGGCTTTGTTCCAGCAGAGTGGAAAATAGCAACAGTAATTCCCTTGCACAAAGGAGGCCCATCAACTGACCCTGTGAACTATAGACCCATAAGTCTAACCAGCCTTATCTGCAAGGTCATGGAACGAATCATCATGGACCTTATCAGCAAGGACATAGGTGACCATCAGACTCTTGATCTGATGCAGCTTAGCTTCATTAAGGGTATATCATGCTTATTAAACTTGGTGGACTTTTTCGAGAATGTCACCAATGACCTGGATGAAGGCAAAACAGTACATACTGTCTATCTTGACTTCGCCAAAGCTTTTGACACAATCCCCCACTCAGGTATCATTGAAAAACTCTCTCATCTGGGGATTAACCCTTACATCACTAGATGGATAGCTAACTGACTAACTGAAGAATGCATACTGTCAAAGTTGGGGATTCCACCTCTATCACTAGACCAGTTACCTGTGACATACAACAAGGATCTGTGCTGGGCCTCTACTGTTTGGAATATATTTCTTGGAAGTCCAGGCAAAAGTAGACAGACTGTGGCCTACCAAGTTCACTGATGATTGCAAAATGGGTGCAATCATCGAGTCCCCCAATGATATTAACATATTAAAAAAGGGGATAACACAGACAAATGACTGGTGCTGAAGCCATGGACTAAAATTAACACAAAAAAGTACATTATTATCCCCTTTGACAAAGAGAAATTCCCTGCAAATTACAATATTGACAACAACCCCTTAAGCTCAAACCCAGTGGTGTGAGATTTGAGAACACACAGGTTGATAGCAATATGAACATTGATCACCATGTGTCCGCAATGATAAGGTCAGACATCTACAATGCGCATCTCATAAGTAAGAGCATCGCATCCAAGACTAAAGATGTTATAACTCCTCTGTACTCCACCCTCATCAGACCACTAATAGAGTATAGTGTTACCTTTTGCATGTACCTCACCAGGCACCTGCAACAGCTGGAGAAACCACAGAGATTTCTCCCCAAGAAATTCAGGGCTGCCAAACATGACCTATGTGGAAAGAGTGAAAGCCCTGTTGCTGTACCCTGTATCTTATAGTCTGCTCAGAGGTGACTTGTGCCTGGCCTACAGAGCAGTCTCTGACTCTGCCCTAATGGAACTCCTGCACAACTGCAAATCAAATGGGACAACAGTCATTCACTCCAGGGATCTCAACCTAGCCTATGCCATTAACAAAACATGTTGGAGAGACAGATATATCTCTCAGAGCTTGCCGCTCCTCTGGAATAAATTTCCACGTCACATGAAGCAGAGCTCCTGAATGACCCTATTCAAGGGCAACCTCAACAATTGGATGGGAGACTATAAATTCACTCTGGGAGTGGCACCTATGTCCCTCATGGACAGAGATAGTCAGTACTAATCATAGACACTATATGAATAATGACCATCAAACCAAGGTCAATTAGGGAACATGGGTATAACATGGCTAGGCATGTAAAGGCCCTAGGGCCATTAGCCTAGTAAATTCCTGTGAACCTATGAGCCTAATATAATGCTAAATTCAGGAATATGCCTCTCCGGTGGCATTCCTGTTTTAGTAAACTGTATCACACAGAAGGAAAATAATGACAGATTGTTAAAAATTCCTGCACCCTTATGTTACGACTACAATTAACCATGCCATGAAGGATCTTAGTGGTAGTACTACTGTTACATGTAAAGCAGAATATGAGGTTACGTTCACTAGAAATAACAAAGGTGACTACAAATCTCTCTTCAGTTACATCAGGAAATTAAGGAATAATTAAGGAATACTGTCCAATAATGCACTGGGATCACCTGTGTCACCACATATTCCAAGCCCAAACATGTAGCCAGTATATTAGCAAATGGATTTAGTGCAACTATATCACACCTACTGACATTATTGCACCAAGTATTCATGAAAATGTAGTTTCCCCTGAAACTGCCTTGAACCTAGTCAATCCCTGTCAAAGTTTGAAAATAATACCTTCACAGTACCAGACAACACACCAGGTTGCACGCCCATCAGTACCAAATATGTCCTACAGAATCTCTATTAAACCATTCAGCCTCTGCCTCAGCCTATCCATGGGTTTATGACTGATGCCTGAAGAACAGCCACTGTGAATCCTCTACACAAAGGTGGGCCTTGTATAGACCTAAGTAATTATAGGCACATCAGCATCTCCGGCTTTATACACAAAGATATGAAGGTGGCCCCTGTATAGATCTATGTAATTATAGGCACATCAGCATCTCCAGCTTTATATGCAAAGCCATGAAGGTGGCCCCTGTATAGACCTAGCTAATTATAGGCACATCAGCATCCCCAGCTTTATACACAAAGACATGAAGGTGACCCCTGTATAGACCTAGGTAATTATAGGCACATCAGCATCTCCAGCTTTATACACAAAGACATGAAGGTGGCCCTGTATAGACCTAGGTAATTATAGGCACATCAGCATCCCCAGCTTTATACACAAAGACATGAAGGTGGTCCCTGTATAGATCTGGGTAATTATAGGCACATCAGCATCTCAAGCTTTATACACAAAGACATGAAGGTGGCCCCTGTATAGACCTAGGTAATTATGGGCACATCAGCATCCCCAGCTTTATACACAAAGACATGAAGGTGGCCCCTGAGACTTAGGTAATTACAGGCACATCAGCATCCCCAGCTTGATACACAAAGAAATGAAGGTGACCCCTGTATAGACCTAGGTAATTATAGGCACAGCAGCATCTACAGCTTTATACACAAAGACATGAAGGTGGGCCCTGTACAGACCTAGGTAATTATAGGCACATCAGCATCTCGAGCTTTATACACAAAGACATGATGGTGGTTCTTGTATAGACCTAGGTAATTATAGGCACATCAGCATCCCCAGCTTTATACATAAAGACATGAAAGTGGCCCCGGTATAGACCTAGGTAATTATAAGCACAACAGCATCTCCAGCTTTATACACAAAGACATGAAGGTGGGCCCTGTATAGACCTAGGTAATTATAGGCACATCAGCATCCCCAGCTTTATACACAAATACATGAAGGTGGCCCCTGTATAGACCTAGGTAATTATAGGCACATCAGCATCCCCAGCTTTATACACAAGGACATGAAGGTGACCCCTGTATAGACCTGGCCCCTGTAGAGACCTAGGTAATTATAATTATAGGGACATCAGCATCTCCAGCTTTATACACAAAGACATGAAGGTGGCCCCTGTATAGACCTAGGTAATTATAGGCACATCAGCATCTGCAGTTTTATACACAAGGACATGAAGGTGGCCCCTGTATAGACCTGGCCGCTGTAGAGACCTGGGTAATTATAATTATAGGCACATCAGCATCTCCAGCTTTATACACAAAGACATGAAGGTAGGCCCTGTACAGACCTAGGAAATTACAGGCACATCAGCATCTCCAGCTTTATACACAAGGACATGAAGGTGGCCCCTGTATAGACCTGGCCTCTGTAGAGACCTAGGTAATTATAATTATAGGCACATCAGTATCTCCAGCTTTATACACAAAAACATGAAGGTGGCCCCTGTATAGACCTAGGTAATTATGGGCACATAAGCATCCCCAGCTTTATACACAAAGACATGAAGGTGGCCTCTGAGACTTAGGTAATTATAGGCACAGCAGCATCTACAGCTTTATACACAAAGACATGAAGGTGGGCCCTGTACAGACCTAGGTAATTATAGGCACATCAGCATCCCCAGATTTATACACAAAGACATGAAGGTGACCCCTGTACATACCTAGGTAATTATAGGCACATCAGCATCTCCAGCTTTATACACAAAGACATGAAGGTGGCCCCTGTATAGACCTAGGTAATTATAGGCACATCAGCATCCCCAACTTTATACACAAAAATGTGAAGGTGGCCCCTGTACATACCTAGGTAATTACAGGCACATCAGCATCTCCAGCTTTATACACAAAGACATGGAACATATCATAGCAGAACTCATTTATGTAGACAAAGGCAAATTAGCTGATCTATACTCCAATCCATTTAGTGTTGTGAAAGGCAGGTCCTGTCTCCTGAAACTAATAAGCTTCTTTGAAAATGTTATAGGGCCTATGGAGAATGGTCAGTCAGTGTGCTGCTTGTCTTAACCTGTTAAGGACTTTTGACACTGCCCCCATGCTGGTATTATAAACAAAATAAGACAAACTTACAGGCCTTAGATTATCTGCTGCATTGCAATCTGGTTATCCTAAACATTCGGGCTTGTGAAAAGTGCTGGTACCCTGTGTGAATGAAAATTGTAACTAATGGGGTACCAGAGGGGTGAGACTAGGGCCCTCTCCTGATTGGTATTTATTTTGAAACATCCAATCCAATATATCCTGGAAGTCTGGCCAACAAAGTTTGCTGATGTCTGGAAGATTAGCACTGTTATCCACTCATCCAGTGATAGTAAATAGCTCCAGCAAGGGTTAGAATATGCACAAACCTTGTACACTGCAAACAGTCAGGTTTAGCACTGTTATCCACTCATCCAGTGGTAATAAATAGCCCAGCAAGGGTTAGAATATGCACAAACCTTGTGTACTGGAAACAGTCAAGCTTAGCACTTATATCAACTCATCCAGTTATACTAAATAACTCCAGAAAGGGTTAGAATAAATATGCACAAACCTTTTGCATTGGAAACAGTCAAGTTTAGCACTGTTATCCAGTCATCCAGTGGTAATAAATAGCCCCAGCAAGGGTTAGAATATGCACAAACCTTGTGCACTGGAAACAGTAAAGTTACATGCAAAAATGTGCAGCATAGTAGCATTTGGCAGAAGAAAAAAATGTTCCCATCTCATGTGCTATAAATAGTACTCCTTTTCAGACAGCTACTGCCATAAAAGACCTGGGTACTTATGTGGCAAGTGTCTCTCATTCAGTCATGTTTGCACCATAGTCATGAAATCCTTCATTCTGTCACAGTTCATTTCCAAGGGAATATGTCAAAAGATCCAAAGAAGCCATCCTATCACTGCACTTTTCCCATATCAGACCCATCGATGGGTGCAACGATCCCTTTAAAATGTGTACATCAAAGCATGCTGCTCACCTGGAAAGGCCTCAAAGAAACATTACTGAGAAAGACTAAAGGCCTTAAATCCTTTAACTATCCTGACAGACTAACACAATTTTCTTTATGTTATATTATATTATATTATATTATATTATATTATATTATATTATATTATATTATATTATATTATATTATATTATGTAGCCTACAGGCTGCTCTGAGGTGACCTGTGTTGCACTTTTCAAGCCATGACAGACCCAGTCCTGTTTGACTCTCCACTATCCATTGCTCCACCACATGGATCCCTTGGTACCTCCAGTTTCCCCACCCATCCTGGCCTCCCCACACAAGTCACATTATTTTTTTCTTCCTTCTGTCACATATTTGTCTTACTTTTCAGATGTTTCCTATGTTCTTTCAAGACCCCCAACTAAACAAAGACTGCATTCTAAAATTAAGGGAAGAAATAATTGAGGTAAGCTGGGGTTAAGTAAGTCATAGGCCCCCAGAAACCATAGGGTCCTAGAAACTCTGATGTGGATTTTATATTTTTTTAAACATCCTTTTTTCAGGGAGTAAGGGTCTGATCAAAAATCAGGATTAAGGAAAGATGTTCATTCTTACTCTTCTACATTGCTTTTTCCTGCATCCTTTCAACACTACATAACTTGTTAAAACCACACTGTAATAACTGTAGAGAAAATAATTAAGTTAAGCTGGCATTTGTTTGTTTGTGTCTTTTGGCTTTTCCCGGTTAGGGGTCGCCACAGCGGAACTCCGGTCCGCTAATGATTGGTAGTTGATTTTTACATGCCGAGTTACCAGCCCTGACGCACAACCTTCAATGAAGGTACACCCATTCACGCATGTCTCCACGCAGAAGACGCTTTAGCTGAGAATCTAACTGGACAGCGTCTTACTGTGAGGCGACAACGCTACTGCAGCACCACCACCGCATTCAGCTTCCCAAAAATAATGGGTTATAGATGCTCTAAGTTGGATTTTGGAGCATTTTCCAACCTTTTGATCCAATGATGACTTGAACAAACAAATATAAGTTAGGAAAGAAATTCAGTGTCATTTTTTTCAAAGAAAGGAATAAATTGTATCCAAGGCTTAATATTCAAAGTTGTCAAAACTGAGAAGGCAAATGCTTGTGAAAATGAAAGCACACATGGCCACAGTCATGCCTTGCGAGTTGTTCCTGTGATACATATCTACAACATGCTTCTTCACTTCTGAGCCCAAATGGCAACATTTTCTGTATACCCCTCTGATGTCAGACTGGGACAACAAATTAAATGTCATAACATATTTAATGGACTGGTTTTAGACATATAAAAAAGACATGCTTCCTTACCCCTACCCCAGAAAGATTGTATATCCATATAATGTTTGAGTGTGAGAAAAATGAAAAAAAAATAATAACCCTACCCAAATCAGGTATGCATTTGATAGTCAGTTGTGGGTGGAATTAAAAAACAACAGTCACAGTAATGTATATCAACTTGCTGCTCCTATTTAGTACACAGCCTATCAACAAGCTGCAATCACATTCTGTGTGCACCCTTTGTGGTTTGTAATGTAAATCAGAGAAATAATGATTTGCACCATACCCAGCCCTGACACAAGCTACAGCAGCCTTCTTTGTACATGTCTGAGGTTTATGAAGAAAATTAATAGAAATAATGACTACAATATCCACAGTCTTCACGCAAGATAAAATAATCTGTGGATATGTCTGAGCAGATCAATATCTGGATAATTTGTGAAGCATTTTATGACTTATTTTTAAAGTTAAGTATTACCTTTTTTATTCTAGGATCCATAAGGTTTAGTATGTGCGGAGCAATAGTGTGTGTCCACAGAAAATGTTAGTTTTTACACACACAAACACACACACACACACACACACACACACACACACACACACACACACACACACACACACACACACACACACACACACAGCTTGCAAGTGCATGTTGGGATAGACCTGGCTACTTATGGGCAATGTTAGTACATGTGTGAAATGTCATTGCTCTTAACAAGTCAAATCTATCATAAGACACACAAACACAAATACGGGCTACACAGTGACCTACAGGCAAACTGGAGGAACAACAATTCACCTGTGGTATTTCTTTGGGTTGTTGGAGGAAACCAGAGCACATGGATGAACACATACAGAGACAGAGAGAGCATGCAGACTGTACACAGAAGAATCCCCTGTCAAGACCTCAAACAGTATGAGATGGCAATGGTACTCACTGCTCCACTGTTCTAATGGACAGATGCTTTCATATCCATTTTGCTCCAGCCAGACCACCAAAGATAGTCACTTGTCATGTGCAATGCTGATGTTTGTGATGAAGCCAAAATAAATTACTGACTACTTCTAATTCTTAAATACACTGCAACTACTTACATGCACACACAACCACTAGCATAAACCACAATAATACTACTTATACACATATATCAGCATCAGCAAATACAGAACATTGTGTGACACTATTTTTGCTATGCAAAATCAGTGCTTGTTATTCAGCAGTGAACAAATATTTGGAAGGGTAAGTTATAATTTTATCTGTAGATGGCCTTAGTACCCATCAGTTGCTGACTATGTGTCATCAGAGATATCTAATGATGATAAAGCAATACATAAACAATACTAAAGCTCAAAGTAACATAATTAATTTGTTTCACACAAACATACAGTAATCACTGTTAAGGAGTCAGTCTTACTTCACACAAATGCGTACTTTTTAATACATTCTGGTCATCTATCTAAAATTATTTAAAGTTCTTTAATTGGATCTGTCAGTTTGTTGAAAAATCACATTGTTGTAACCCATACAGTCGAGACCATATGGTTGATAATGCAGTTAAATGAAACACTAACATAAAGCCACACAACACGCACCAACCACACGATGTTTTTCCCCGGGGCATTCCCTGTTAATTCTTTAAACCATCTCCAAGACTGTAAAACAGAGGAGAAAAGGACACATTTGCTGATCCCTGCTGTTGCTTGATCTCAGTCAGAATGGTTCAGTGACTCAAATTGTCAAAGAGATGATCTTGACTACATTGATTTCAACAATTTGGTCTTTTGACAATTTGACTAACCCCTTTATTGCACACAGCACATCTAGATCACTTTGTTAGCTTATATGCCGAATTTAACAGCCGCTGATTTTCAATGTCTTTTTTGAATTACAAAATAATCAAATGTCCCTAGAAGTATTTCATTATTCTGGAGTGTAAACGCCATCGACAGCACTGCTCGTTTCAATGGAGCTTGTTGTCCAAGTCTATGAAGTGCTTGCAATGCCATCTGAATGCTTTCTCTTTATTTTTTTTTCTTGAGCATCTTCATTCATGTGCAATGTGTAGATATGTACCACACAAATGTTTAAATACCAGCAGTCTTTTCCCTTCGCAAAGAGCTAGAAAGTACCAGGTAGGGGAGTCGTGTATTTAAGTAAAGTTTTTTTAATATTAGCTCTCAAATGCCCCTGATATTGCCACCTCATACTTCTGATCAGAGCTGTCCTTGATTTTGCAAAACATCCCTCATTTCCTAAGGTTTATGTTCTGTCCATCTTTTTTTTTTATTTGCTAGTAAACCTTTGAGAATTGCTCAGCCTGTGACGCTACATATTAGAGTTTCAATATTTTTCTTATTCAGAAAATGCATTTTGATGCAAAACCTATTTTTTAATTAAGTGAATCAGAGTAATATTTAATGATTGTCCCTGATTGTGCATCTTTATATTCCCGTTACTTTTTTGTCTCTGTCATTTCCTCTCCTTTCTTTCCTCTATTTCTGGAACTAGTTCTTTATTCATATTCTAATTATATTTCTTTTCCACATTTCTACACATCCTTTCTGATGTACTCATCAGCCAGGATTCAGATAATACCCAGCCACAAGCAGTAAGTGCTGTGGCAGAAAGGGTAACCACTTGAAATGTCAGGACCTGCTACAGTGAGTCTCAAAATACATAGACTGAAGGGCTGGAAGAATGTACTTCAATATACTAAGTCCAAGATGCTATTTCTCAGAATATTCCATTTGCTCCAAGTTATGGTGATCTCAGAGTTGGTCTATATAAGCTCAGGGTGTGTGAGGGTGCCCCCCCCTGAAAAAAGGGGTTTAAAGGAGAAGAGCGATTTCAAGATTCATTCTTCTCCTGGGCTTTTGACCCAATGTGCACTTAGTCTCCCACTGAACCCCAACCCCACACATCAGATATAGACACTACTGTGTGCCCTTCATATGTCTGAAGACCTGGTTCAAGGCTCCAAAGAGCCCCTCTGCATTACCAGGCTACAATTCATACCACACCTTTCGGCCAACTAACCTGGACTGAAACACTAGAGGCGGAGGTATGTCCATATTCATTAAGGATTTCCACACCTCCAGGCTAGTTGCTCAACATAATGTATCTGAAATTATCCAAGTGCAACTAACACTTGTCAAGACTGCAATCCAAGTTGTAGCTTGTTACAGATCCCCCACCATGCCCCAGGATTCCCACTCTTCATTTCGTAAGATACTGGAAAATATTAAGGTACAACCCAATACCTTAATTATGGGCGATTTCAACTACCCCACCATCAACTGGGAAAACTACTCATGTACCAACTCATTAGCGCAACGTTTTCTGGAATTCATAAATTCCAACACCTTGGATGAGCTTGTCCACACCCCCACCAGGGGCAGCAATATCCTGGACCTAGTCATTACCAATATGGGTAACTGGTGTTCCACACCAGAGGTCAACTCCTCACTGGTCAGATCCGACCACAAGCTAATCACCCTAAACATCCATATCCCACCCCCGCCCCCCATTATGGAAACCACAGTCAAAAACTACTCCAAAGCCAACTTTGTGCTTCTTACGACATAAGTGGCAAACTTTATGACACCCATGCAGATGGAAAATAGAGGTACGACTGCTGAATCTTACACAAATGCACTGTATAAGCACATGCACGAGTGCATGGATTGTGCTATCCCTAACAGAATCAATATGCTATCCTCCCAAAAAAGGAAGCCAATCTGGTGGTCCCCTGTCATAAACAAACTCTATAACAGAAGGAAGAAGCTGTTGCAGAAAAGAGTAAAATCCCAAGATTGGAGGAACTCCCTGGTCAGCCTCAGCAAGAAGCTGAGATCCCTCATAAAATCCTCCAAAGCCAGTTATGAAAATAAAATCACCACTGATTCCAAAGACAACCACAAAGCATTCTACAGCTATGTCAAGAATCTCAGTGGCAGCACTCATATTTGCTCTGAGCTACAGCACAATGGCACTAAATATACAGAACCAACCGATATTGCCAACATCCTGGCAGATAGGTTCAGTGCTAACTTTACCCCCCCTTTCCCCCTCCAAAGGGTTCTTCTAAATACCAGAAGAATGCAAAGCCCCTGTAATCACGGACAAAAAAGTAAAGACTGCACTCTTCAAAGCCAAAAACACAGCATCCATGGGACCAGACAACATACAAGGCTGCATACTGCACAAACTACAGAACGAACTGGCACCCCACATAAGTACCATGTTCAATCATAGCCTCACCTCAGGCTATGTGCCCACTGAATGGTGCACAATGATGGTTATCCCACTCCACAAAGGCAGTGCCATCACAGACTCTATAAACTACCGCCCAATTAGCATGATGAGCCTGGTCTGCAAGGCCATGGAACGTATCATCTTGGATCTTATAAACAAAGACATAGGTAACCTCCAAACCCTGGACCCCCTCAGTTTGGGTTTGTAAAAGGTAGATCATGTCTACTAAACCTGATTGACTTCTTTGAAGCAGTCACTAAGGCCATAGACGAGGGCAAGGTAGCGCACAGCCTATTTTGACCTCGCCAAGGCTTTCAATGCCATCCCCCACCCTGGAATTATAGATAAATTCACTAAACTGGGCATAAATCCCTATGACACAAGATGGGTGGCCAACTGGTTCACTGACAGAACCAACACAGTAAAAGTAGCTGACTCCATATCCGACTTCAGACCAGTGACAAGTGGAGTACCACAGGGTTTGGTCCTGGGTCCTCTCCTGTTCTGCATCTACTTCTCTGAAGTGCAGGCCAACACAGAAGGTCTTTGACTAACAAAGTTCGCAGATGACTGTAAACCAGGAGCCATAACAGAATCACCTAATGATGTAGACATTCTACAAAAGAGCCTCACAGAGACAGATGCATTGTGCCAAAGTCATGGCCTCAAGCTCAATGTCAAGAAGTGCACTGTAGTCTCCTTTGGGAAAAAGTCAGTACCCATGAACTACCACATAGGTGGTAGCTCACTAAACACTGAAAGTGTGATAAGAGATCTCAGGACACAGGTGGACAGTAGTCTCTCCTTTGATAACCACATCTCCACAGTAGTCAGGAAATTTTTCTACGTGGCACACATCATCACAAAAGGGTTCTCCTCTAGAAAAAAGGAGGTTGTTGTTCCTCTCTACTCATTCCTCATCAGACCCATTATAAAGTACAATGCCCCATTTGGCATGTATCTCACAATACACCTACAACAATTGGAAAGGCCACAGAAATACCTCACTAAGAGGATTACTGGCCTCAAACAGATGCCATACGCAGATCATCTCAAAAAACTCCAGCTCTACTTCATCGCATATTGCCTACTCAGAGGCCATTTCTGCCTAACATACAAAGCTATGTCAAACCCAGATCTGTTGGATATGCTACACTTTCAATCTCTCCGAACCACATGCTCCAGGGACCTAAACCTTGTCACCACAATAACATGCTGGAGGAATAGATTCCTGTCCCAGAGACTTCCCAAACTCTGGAACAAACTACCCATTCATGTCAAGCAAAGCTCCAAATTGGCCCTCTTTAAGAAAAATCTTGACGACTGGCTGAGAAATAGAAAATTCACCCCATTTTCTTGGGTGGCGAAGGCCAAGGAACCTTTTCGGCTAGGCTTATATAGGTCCCAGGGCCGATAGCCTAGTACCTACCTATGAACCTATGATTCTGGTAAAACTATAGGCCATTAAATGTATTTCAACTTTGCTCCATACAACCAGTTTCCACACATTAAAATATTCCAAGTTGCTTCACACAAAGTCTCAGACTCAAATTTGTCATTACTTAGTAACTGCAACTTTCATCAATTTACCAGTGAACCACTGTTTGTTTGTGTGGAACAGATAACAAATGAAGTATACTCATGGACATTTTATATCAAAAGCAGTTGTGAGGTTTCAATACATGGCTGGCTGTCTACCAGGGCAAAATAAATAAATACTCTTCCTTACCTATTACAGTCTGGACCACATCATTCTCTCTATGGTAGAGCATCATGGTACAATCCTAGACTCCTGATGCTAGAATCACTGTAGATATTGCCATCCATTGTTCAAAATCTCCAGACATTCATCTCTGTTCCTCCCAGCAGAATGTAGGCAATGGTCAGAGCCCTTAAGGCTTCAAATGTTCTGTGATTGGTTGTTTAGGTCATGCTGTGATGGGCCAAGTAGAAATCCTGGAAATTAAGCAGTTGCTTTACATGACACTGTTCTTATTTGAATGGGGCGCTTTTACTTGGTGAAGAAAAACGCAGTTGCCTTTCTGATGCCAGGAAACATATCACAAGGACTCAAAAATACCTCACAGTCAACAAATATGATTCTAGTCTACTTGTAGCATGTGGATGTGAATGATGTAAGCACACAACCCTGAGGAGGATGCAGAGAGACATCGCACCAAAATGGACTCCAATGAAGCAAGATACTGTTCCACAGTGGAATCCTTCACTCAGCAAAATGATACCCATATACAAATAAAAGGTTTTTGGCTTCAACAACTGGCTTAGTAGTTGACGGGGATAGGGCTGTCAATAATTCTAAAATTCAAGGATTTGAAATGGGCAAAATTCAAAAGACTCTATAATGAGGGGTTGGGGGATGGTATAATGGTTAAGATGTTCACCTCCCAGACACAAGGTACAAGGTTTGATTCTCACCTTTAAAATTGAAATTGGCTAAGCTTAAAATGACCCAGAAGGGTTGCTAGCATAGTACTTAACTATGAAACTATATAGAAGGGAGATCCAATATGTGTCATTGTAGGGTAAGGTGTTTACAGTTTGACTTGCATCTTCAAGTACAGCGTACATCTCTCATTCCATGATTTCCTCAATCTAGCTAAAGACCATTTTATATATATATATATATATATATAGTACCATTTTATGCAGATTTTGCCTAATACACATCCCAGTATAAAAGATATTAATGTAGATATTTCCAACCGTAAATCAGAACATATCAATGTGGTTCTTCTCAGTGCTATATGTACAATGCATTGTCTGATTTTTATGTATATACCTCCACACAGCTGACCATCAGCTGCCATCAAAGTGGTTCTTCTCAGTGCTACATGTACAATGCATTGCCTGATTTGTTTATGCATACACCTCCATACAGCTGACCATCAGCTACCACCAGCTACTCTCCTCAATCACCATGTCTAAAGGACCAACTTAGCTCCTCCCAGACTCAACCTGGTCCACATACAGAGCTTGTAAAGTGATCAGGGTTACAGGTGCCATGTCATACTGCTGCTGGGAAATATGCCCTCTACCCCAACACCCCTGTGGCAGCCTTGTGAGCTCTGCATTGGCTGCCCTTGGGAGTTGCATGTGGACGTCCACACACACACAACCTCCTGGCCAGGCATTGTTCTGCCTGCAGCTTAGAGCTCACCAGGCGCTGATTGTTACCACTGCAGCATGCGTGTGCTGCACACCCCCCCCCCAGGATGAACAACCCAGCACTGGCCTCTCACTTCCATCCTCCCAACCTGGTACCCCAGTACCCCTCCCCCTGGATGGTCAACCCAGCACTGACCTCTCATTCTATCTTCCCAACCTGGTCCCCTAGCATCCCGCTCCCAAAATGGTCAACCTGGCACTGGCCTCTCACTTCCAACCTTCCAACCTGGTCCCCAGTACCACTCCCCCAGGATGGTTAACCCAGCACTGACATCTCATTCCCATCCTCCTAACCTAGTTTCCCAGTAACCCTCCCCCAGGATGGGCAACCTGGCACTGACCACTCACTCCCATCCTGCAAACCTGGTCCACCTGTACCCATGTAGGTAATCAACAGCAGAAGGTTTTCCTGGACACCTCTGATGGCTTTGCTGAGATACCAGAGGATTAATAAAGCTTCTTTGGGTCTGCTGGCATTTTTGTTGTTTTTTAATCAATCACAGGTCATCTCTGCCATAGTAAATACTTTATACCACTGTAATGTGTATGGAAGTCGAACTGCATCACCTTGAGGTTGTCCTGCAACTTGAACAGAGAGATATCTGTATAGTTACTGAGAACGTCTTTCACAGTAAAGATAGCACAGCCTTCATACCTTGTTTTTTAGGCATAATAGACATTCTGGCCAGATGCTAGCTGTGGTGGTGTGCCATATTTTTCATGGACCACATGGCTTCCAAGCAGAATGTCAGAGACCCATAAAGTTATCTCATTAAACTCCAAGTTACCTTGAGCAAGACAAACTATCACCTTATAGCTTGGTACAAGACACCCTAGTTGTCACCTGAAGACCATGTAAGATTACTAAATGTAAAAAAATAAATACAGAAATACCTCATACCAGAAATATGTTTATAATGGAAGAGTTAGATTAGACTGCAGCAAAAAGGAGCACTTATACCTCAAAGGCAGTGTATCTACAAATATCTTTAGACTTAAAAATACTGCAACATATAGCTAACAAATGAAACAGTGGACATAGAGAAGGTTCCCCTGCACCCTAGTAGCGGGAGTGTGCAGTTAGAACTTGTCTGATTGAAGACTGCTGGAACAGGGCTCAGTTTTGAGTTTTTTTCTGGTTTATTGGGTAACTTGTTTAAATCAGATTGTTTTTCTGTGGTTATATATATATATATATATATATATATATATATATATATATATATATATATATAAATAATTGCACTTTATTCATCTGCTTTTACTGTATTTGTGTTTCTTCCTACTTTATTACTAGGGGCATTGACTACAACTCTGAACTGAAATATATAACAATAATCATCTTTTTATGCACATTTAAATTGTTTTTTTGATTGTATCTGCTTTATTTTCTGAAAAAAATATATATATATGTATATATATATATATATATATATATATATATATTTGTTTCCCTCCTTTCTAGGCTAGTATAGTCCAGTTTTCAGGTTAGTGCTGAATTCAGGGCTGTGTTACAGATCTCTGATTGCCCATACCTTACTTGGATATAAGGAAGTTTCTCTGTTCACCTGTCTGAGAGGGGAGCTTTGAGCAGTGTATCTGTCCCTGGAGGAGTGGGTTCAGGTCAGAAAGTAGTAGTTTATTGGTCATTTTGGGCTAATTTCTATCTCTTTTATTTCCCTGATATAAAAACCGCACTTGCCCGGTTTTGCACGCCGGGCAGCGCCGGTTAGCTAGGGTATAACTATTCCCGGCTCCACAAAGTCTCCTCTTCAATTATTCCCTTTGAACTAGACAAACGTTCAACTTAAGCACTCAAGCCATTCATTTCTCAGCCCAGCACTTGCTCAAAACTCATAGCAAGTACTTATAAACCCTAGCACTACAGAAGGACAAGGCTCTCTATACGACCTTACCAGCCATTCAGTAAAACAGTTTACTGTACCTATCCAGGCATGTCCAAAGGGCAGTTTCAGGTGTACTCTCCAGTCTAACTGGTGAATCTTGGCATTTTGAGGCAACTGCCTCATGTACATAGACAACCCTCTCCTCCTACCACCAAACACTAATACATGTGAGAGATGCAATTATACAGCCAAACTGGAGGCTAAGCTCTCTCAACCCAAGACCGGATCAGACAGTCAAGAGGAGAAGGGAAATACTTGCATCACACCAGCAGTCTCACATAGACCTATGAAACCAGCACTGGCAAAAAACACACATAAATACACGAAAATATACTCGAGGCTCTAAATAAAAATCTGCAAAAGCAACAGAGCCCTCCAAAGCAGACATCCAAGCAACCTCCACCCCCCAACACAAACCATGAAACACATACTTCACAAAACCAGTGTGCCATGCAATCACAGCCCTCAAGGCAAAATAACATACCCAACATACTAGTAATAGTTGACTCTATAGTCAGGCACACTGACGTCCCACTCACTAGGCTGAATAAGGAGAAGGTTGCTGTTAACTGCATGTCGGGGTCCAGGATCCGCCACATAACACAAGCACTCAGGTCACTTCAGAACAAGTACAAATATGACTCTGTCATTGTCCATGTTGGTGTGAATGACCTGAGCCATACCTTCCTGGACTACATGAAAAGAGACATGGAAGAGCTCTCTGATTACGTAGTCCAGGCTGGTATGATCCTGACCCTGAGTAGCATCCTGCCCTCACCAAGAATGATACCACGGTATTAAGAAAAAATTATCAATTTCAACAATTGGCTAAGCTTCTGGTGTCATTCAAAGGGGATCCAATGTCTGTCTGTCTGAGATGACATGCTCGACAAGCCACGCTGCTTCGCCAGAGACGGCTTGCACCTGTCACCGTTAGGCTTTCGAATACTGACCAAGGCTCTTGCCACCCCCATATTGCCTTTTTTAGGCAAGACTAAAAAGACAAACCCATCGCCGTAAATAGAACAAGTAACAAAAATCTGAGGGTAATGATACTCAATGCCAGACGTCTACACCTCAAAATGCACGCACTCGAGGCACTCCTCAGTATGGAGAGCATCAATATATGTACAGTAACAGAAACCTCGTTTAAGGCTACAGAGAGCACCCCAGCACTACCAGGCTACAACTCATACCATACATTTGGCCACAGAACCCGGACCAAAATACAAAAGGTGGGGGGGTATCCATATTCATCAAGGATACCCACACTTCCAGGTTAGTGGCACAGCACAATGCTTCAGAGATTATCCACATGCAACTAACAATGGGCAAAACTGCAATTCAAATTGTAGGTTGCTACAGATCACCCAGCATGTCCCAGGAACCCCATTCCGCATTTCTGGAAACACTGGGTAACATAAAGGTCCTACCAAACACTCTAATATTGGGTGATTTCAACTACCCAAACATTAACAGGGAGAACTACTCAAGTACTAACTCCCTTGCCCAACATTTCCTAGAATTTATAAACTCAAACGCCCTGGAATAACTGGTCAACACTCCCACCAGAGGTGACAACATATTGGACCTGGTCATCACCAACATGGGTGACTGGTGTTCCACACCAGAGGTCAACCCCTCACTGGTTAAATCTGACCATAAACAAATCACTTTGGATATCCACATTCTGGCCCCACCCCCAAACAAGGAAACCACCGTGACAAACTTTTCAAAAGCAAACTTCACATTACTTAAGATGGAGGTGGAAAGTTTCAAAGCCCCCATGCTAAAGGATAATGCTGTCCAAGCTGCAAAATCTTTTACTATTGCATTCTATGGGCACCTACAAGAATGCATGGATCGTGCTATCCCAAGCAAAACCAAGACTCACTCCTCCAAGAAAAGGAAACCAGTCTGGTGGACCCATGCCATAAACAAGCTATACAATAGAAGGAGGAAACTAGTACAGAAAAGAGTAAAATCCCAAGAAGGGAAGACATCCCTGATTAGTATCAGAAAGAAACTATGATCCCTCATAAAATCGTCTAAGGCGAGCTTTGAAAGAAAACTTGCCAAGGACTCCAAAGATAACCACAAGGCATTCTTTAGTTATGTCAAGAATCTAAGTGGCAATGCTCAGATCTGCTCGGAGTTAGTGCAGAATGGCACAGCATACACTGAACCAACCGATATTGCCAACATCCTGGCAGACAGGTCCAGTGCAAACTTCACCCACCTCTCACCCCCAAAAGGGCCCACAACCATACCAGAAGAATGTAGAGCCTCTGAAATTACAGATACTCAGGAAAAATAGCCCTTTCCAAAGCCAAAAACACAGCATCAATGGGACAGGACGGTGTCCCAGGCTGCATCCTACATGAGCTCAAAGACAAATTAACCCCTCACCTAAACACACTGTTTAAACTCAGCCTCTCTACAGGCTACATACCCATAGAGTGGCACACAGCAACAGTTACTCTGCTCCACAAAGGTGGAGCCACAACAGACCCCAGGAACTATCACCCTATAAGCCTGACTAGCTTGGTCTGCAAGGCTATGGAGCGCATCATCATGGAACTCATTAACAGACACATTGGGAGCCTCCAAACACTGGACCATACCCAGTTCAGCTTTGTTAAGGGCAGATCATACCTCCTAAACCTGGTGGACTTCTTTGAGACAATTACCAAGGCTATAGATGAGGGAAAGGTGGTACACACAGCCTACCTAGACCTTGCAAAGGCCTTCAACACCATTCCCCATTCTGGTATTATAGACAAGCTCACCAGCCTGAACATAAACCCCTATGTCACAAGATGGGTTACCAGTTGGCTCATGGACAGAACCCACATGGTGAGAGTTGTGGGAGCTAGGTCTGACTCTAAACTGGTTACAAGTGGCATTCCCCAGGGCTCAGTCCTAGGACCCCTCCTGTTCGACATATACTTCCCAGAGGTACAGACAAGCACAGGAGGACTATGGCTGACCAAGTTCACAGACGACTGCAAACTAGGGGCTATAACTGACTCATCGGCTGACACAGACATTCAAAAGGGTCTCACTGAGATGGATACATGGTGTCAAAATCATGGCCTCAAGCTAAATGCCAAAAAGTGCATAGTTATTCCCTTTGGAAATAACAAAGTACCCACAAACTACCACATAGGTGGTAGTCCCCTAAATATGGAAAACGTAATAAGGGATCTGGGGACCCAAGTACATAGTAATCTCTCCTTTGATAATCACATTGCCAAAGTGGTTAGAAAATCCTTCTATGTGGCCCACCTAATCACAAAAGGGTTTGCATCCAGATCAAAAGAGGTCATTGTGCCCCTCTACTCATCACTCATCAGACCCATCATAGATTACAGTGCCCCATTTGGGATGTACCTTACAAGACACCTGCAACAGCTGGAAAGACCACAGAAGTACCTCACCAAGAGTATTACTGGCCTCAAATAGATGCCCTATGTAGCTTGACTGAAGAAACTCCAGCTGTACTCGGTTGCATACCGCCTGCTCAGGGTGATCTCTGCCTGACATATAAGGCCATGTCCAATCCAGAATTGATGGACATGCTCCACCTAAATAAAACTTTATCCCCTCGAGCCACACGCTCTAGGGATCTAAACCTCACCACAACAATAAATAGGATGTGCTGGAGGGATAGATTCCTGTCCCAGAGACTTCCCATGCCCTGGAACAAGATTTCAATCTACATTAGGCAGAGCTCCTCGCTAACCCTCTTCAAGAGAAACCATGACGAGTGGATGGGAAACAGAAAGTTTACCCCAGGGATCACTTCAATGGCTCAGCTGGACAGAGGCACAGGGAACTAATCTAAGGAGGTGGCGAAAGCCAACACATTCTGGCTAGGCTTATAAATGTCTTCGGGCAGATAGCCTAGTGCCTACCTATGAACATAATATTCTTAACCTGATTTCAAATAACACAGCCATCACAAGCACACACTGTCATATTTTTTCATTCATGACCAAGTCTCACTGTATGTGTCTTTTTCTTTTAAAGTCCCTAACTCCTTGCAGTCAATAATTGTAAATCCAAGGATATGAAATGGGAAAAACTCAATGGACTCTGTGATGAGTTAGCTATCCAAATTTCATTCATACTGGTGTAGTATCTATTGGTGTTATAGCTATTTATGCAAAGGAGTTTTGTTCATGCATAGAAAATGTCTAGACTAGGCCATCCCACCTTCAACAAAATAATATTAGAAGCTTAAGAAAAAGAAATACCCTGTTGTCCACCAATTTAAATAAACTCTATAACATGAGAGAAAAATCTGAAATTTGACACCTCACATTACTCATATGACTAGCCTAGAAGACTAGAAAAAAGTATGAGTAATCAAGTAAAAGTTAGTATAAAGGTTAGTAAAGCAGATCAAAACTTAAATTAGCCTTTCCAGACAAGGATAGTTTTAAGCTCCCTTATAATTTCATTACAAAATGAGGAAGCAACACCCAGGAGTGTTCAGAACCTGCCAAAACGATAACACCCATATAGACTCATAGATAGAGCAAATATACTATTAGAGAAATTTAGCACAAACTTAACCACTGAAATAACTATCACAATTCCACAAACACCAAAATATCTCACACACCTTATAATATCACACAGAAACATGCTCTGAGGATGTAATCTAAACCCAAATATACTGCTTCCATGAGCGTGGTAATGTAACTGGATGTCTCATAAACAGCACCAAATATGTCCTTATTGAGCCTCGTCTGTTTGCTGAACCTGAGCTTCGATACAGTACCTGATACTAAAGAGTGATGCCCTTACATAAGGACAGCCCTAACATGGACCAGGGAAAATACAGAGCCATTAACCAGACTAGTGTAATATGTAATACCAATGAATTTATCATGATTGAGCTCATAAACTGTGACAGTACAAACCTTACCAGGCTAGACCTACATCAGTGTGGCTTTGTCAGTGGGAGATCCTGACCACTAAATTTAGCTAATTTCCCTGACATGGTCACACAGGCTGCTGAAAGTGGTCATTCTGTTAACACTGCTTATTTGGGCTACTTGACTGCAACATTCAGCACTGTACCTCTGGCAGCATGATATGGGTAATGCTTTAAAAGTAGTTCCATACCTGATGAGGTGGATAGCTGACAGGTGAAAGATAGAACCCACATAGTTAAGGTGGAACGCACATCCTCATAAAGTATTAAGGTAAATGGTCATGTGATGTAAGGTACAGTAGTGTTAAGGTGGAATGCACATCCTCATAAAGTATTAAGGTAAATGGTCAGGTGACATGAGGAACAGTACTGTTAATGTGGAATGTACATCCTCATAAAGTATTAAGGTAAATAGTGATGGGACATAGGGCGCAGTACTGTTAAGGTGGAACGTACATCCTCATAAAGTATTAAGGTAAATGGTCATGTGACATAAGGCACAATACTGTTAAGATGGAATGTACATCCTCATAAAGTATTAAGGTAAATAGTGATGGGACATAGGGCGCAGTACTGTTAAGGTGGAATGTACATCCTCATAAAGTATTAAGGTACATGGTCATGTGACATAAGGCACAGTACTGTTAAGGTGGAATGTACATCCTCATAAAGTATTAAGGTACATGGTCATGTGACATAAGGCACAGTACTGTTAAGGTGGAATGTACATCCTCATAAAGTATTAAGGTACATGGTCATGTGACATAAGGCACAATACTGTTAAGATGGAATGTACATCCTCATAAAGTATTAAGGTAAATAGTGATGGGACATAGGGCGCAGTACTGTTAAGGTGGAATGCGCATCCTCATAAAGTATTAAGGTAAATGGTCATGTGATGTACGGCACAGTACTGGGAAATCTCCTTTCCGGTAACCACATCTCCAACTTTCAGTCTGCGAAATCAAAAACACTGGTTTACCAAGTATGCGGCTGAATGTGAGATGCATGTTATTTTCAAATCTCCCTCTCTGATTACCATTAATTACAACATTAAGTAACAACTAGTGGGTTAAAATGACATTCAAATAAGTGCAGTATTGTCAGATATGGTAAAAAAAATTTCTAACTTGATGTAGGTATAGGCAATACCACACACCAAAGAGATAATGTAGCCAAGGGTCTTGGAACCGGGGATGGTAACTTCCCTCTCCACTGACCACTATGTAGCAGCAGTCAAACCCTCTATATACTCAGCACACATTGTATGTAAAGGCATGTCACCCAGGTCAAAATAAGGTATCACACCTGTTTATGAAACCGTTATTAGATGAATTACTGAAGGCAATACCACATTCAGAATGCAGCTTTGTAGACATATTAATCAATTAGAAAGGGTACATAAGTTGCTAACAAGATTTTTGAAATAAAGTCCCCGATGTATCAGGAGATACTTGAAGTACTACCCCTTTAGGTAGTTTCTTAAAGGGTCTTGCAGGGTTATTAATACCTTGCATTCCACAATATTAGGAACCCCATCTTCCTTGATCTACTGTGTCTTCGCAAGTCAAATAGCTCCATTAATACCAAAATTAGGGTTCTAAGTCACCAGCGACATTGACATGAAATGCATTGGTTGAACGGCATAAAGCAATCAAGGAAATGGGAAGAATAAATAAAGTCAAACTCATACCATACTGATTTATCTCCATCTGATGTGTGTACAGTGGGCAAGAAACCAGTATTAATCACTCATGGGACTATTTAATAAGAGTATGAGCTGGTTTTTAGTACTTTGTACTGTAGTGAGCAATGGATACTGTTTATTGTGTGGGAAAATTTGGATACAGAAAATTTTCCAACAACAAATGCATGAAAAGAAACACAAACACCCCCACCGCAGAGACACACAGGATATTTTTCTGCAAAATTTGCAATTCAAACTGCATAGACAAACCACATACAAAAAGGATATTTGCTAGCAATAACTACATTCCAACCTGAAGCCACACACACACACACACACACACACACACACACACACACACACACACGCACACACAGATAATACATGGGAGAATCCATTACTTTACATTTCAGAGACATGCAGTGATAGCATCAGATGCTTGTTTGTGTCAAAGAACACTTCAAAAGGAAACATTGTATAAACTGGTCACCATGAATTGCCATAATGGCTGTAATTATATACAAAGTAGCAGACAAGAAGACAAACACCAGGTTTACTGTTACAGACACAAAATTGTATTGTCCCAGCTTAAATAACTTGTACTGTAAAAAAGAAACACACACATAAAAGCAGCATTATGCTTGTGAATTTTAGTAGTTAAAAATGTAATATTTCTTAAAACATTGAAGTTGATCCTGATGCAAATCTCTCTTGCATATGTCCTTTATATAGTGGAACTCAGGGTGGAGACGAGAGTTAGCTCTTAATCTGTCCCCCTGCGCAGGATAATCCCTTGTTAGACAAATGTTTTCTGTCTAAAATCATGAGAAATAGTAACTTGCCTGAGATTTTAGGCAAGAAATAGCTTAGCTACTTCTAATGGCTGAATAGACACTTAATTTTGTATCTGAAATACTTCAATATTACATCGAACAACAAAAACAATTCAAGCTCTATAGCAGTGAACTTTTATTTGGACAAAAGGGAAGTAAAGTCCTTTGCAGTGGTTGTGGACATATATGGCTTGTCCTGCAAAATGTCATGTTTCTTTTGCACAAAATCATCAGTTTGGGCATTTGAAAAGGTTGCTACCCTAATTACACACACTTTCAGTTATTGACAAAGTTATTATACAGTAGATACATCTTGCTCCTTCCCATGACAAAGTAATACATTGCAAAGCAAACAGCACTGTGCAATTACTTGTCAGCTGTTGTACTGGAGTGGGGGGTCTTACAAATGCATTACTTAGGCTACTGTTTGTGTTAGCATGCATGTACCAAATCAACCTTGGTAAGGAAACACACTGCAACACTGCAAATGCTGGCAAAACAGCATCACTTAAGCATTAGGACCCTGTTTAACCATAAATGTACTCATGATTGTAATATAGATGCATTATATTAAACAAGAAATGGGGGGCAAGAGCAAAATGGTTTGTATAATCTCAAAGAAGAAGAAGCACTTTATTAAAACATTTAGCTGGGTTTTATCTTACATTTCATTACGCACATCATCATACTGGGATCTATCAGGAAATGTGCAACGAATGTGCTCAGTATTGTTTTATAAAGTGCTTGTCCTGCATGTTCATAATGGAAGACGTTTCCCCCCTAGCTTTCAGATGTTAGTTAAAACACAAATAGTAACAAATAAGCGTGGAGCCATAGCTGATCACTTATTTGCAAATTTCAGTTAACATGTTAAAGATTTTAAGCTATAAAAGGCATTCAAAATAAAAGAAAATATCTTGCATAAAACAAAGATAGGAAAATGATTTGTTAAAACAAATAGTAAGTGCTTTACTCTTGTATTTCATTAAGACTTCATCAGAAAAAAGTCTATAATGAATGTAAGACAAAATCACCCATCATCTGAATAACATTTTCTCTTGTTTTATATTATACAACCATTATTCCCTTTGAACTTTAACCGTTTCTTCATTTACCACACTACTCAGACTTTACGTAACATTATCTAATTTTCTATTCAGCTTTCCCAAATTTTGAACAAGACTGACTTTTACCTCATGTTTGTACTCCATTCTTCTAAAATATTTAATTTCATGGTTAATCACTAAGGATTACGTAGATTAATAATGTCAGACATTAGGGTTTCCTGATTCTCGATGTTTATAAAATACAGTGTTGAGTGGTTAGTTATAAAACTGACTTAAAATATTTAAAAGTCATCTGAGATAGTGCCACCCATATCTCTCAACCAACCACCCCCTCCCGCCTTCCCATCTGAAAATTGGGAACAGTTGAGACATATGGTGCTACCCCCTCTCCCCCATCTCAAAGTCGGGGACAGTTGAGATATGGTGCCCCCCCATTCACACACCTTTACTGTTTGACTTGGAAATTCGTAAGAAAAACTGAAATGCACTTAGTGAAAGAAATACTCCAAATAACTAACTGTTACTGGTGTGGTTGCACAACTATAAAGTCACTAGGGCTAACCCACAAGGAGTTAAAAAAAAAGCAAGCAAAAAACACCACATGCACAATTCCCGGAAACTGCAACTGACTGAGCGCAGCGGCTGGCGTAAAAGCACAGCCACAGGAACCAAAAAAGAACCAACCAAGAATACACTCCCAAATCACAGTTGTTTAATGAAATGAGTCGTTTCATTAAACGGTTGCACAACTATGCAAGTGGAAATTTGCAGCATCACTAAAACGAAATGAACCTGTGAGCAATTTTATAAAAACAAAGATTGTAATTTAAAGGAGCACTGTTATTTAAAGTTAAAATTTAGAGGTATTTCAGGAAATCTTGGACAGCTGAGACATATGGTAAAATTACAGTTTCTGCCTGGGCATTCACACAGGACCAAACCTCGGACTATTCAGTTCTTGACAAAAGGCAGTTGATTTCTTCTTTTTTGTTTATTACCTTTTAATTCCTTATACCTCGTTACTCTCCCTTCTTCACTTACTTCCTTGCTTCCATCAAATTCTCTTCCCTGACTCTCTATAAATATACCATAAACCTGTTTTTCCATCACTTCATATTGCAATTCCTGTTTGTATTAGACTAACTTACCTTTAATTTCTCTACAAACTGTCTTCTAAAATTTCTTTAAATATTAAATGATTGTCACATAACTTGTATCGATTCTTAATTTTTATATTATGTCTAATTTGTTTTAATGACTTAAACTACAGATGTTTTCTTTTATTTTTCAAGATTGTAAAATTATTGTTTTTAAAATGTTTTGTAATAATTTGGAGCTATTCTCCCTAGGCCTCCACTGAAAATGGGCGTCTACCCAGTCAGACGTTCCCAGTAATCAAATTTCAATAAATAAATTATTTATTTATTTAAACTCAGAGAGATGCATTAGTCTATGGTTCTGGCACCCTTGCTCCAAATGGACTTTCAGTACCCTTTTTCAAGGCCCTGCTGCACTGGTCTCATCTGTAAGTGGTGCTATGGAAACATTATACAGGACTGTTGGTACAGTTCTTGTGTATATCTGATCACTGGTTTTGAACTAGCAAAAACATTTTTAGCAGCAGGTTTGCTGACAGATGTAAATCACTGTGGTAACGTAAATAAATATCATGACATCATGATGCAGGACACCCACTCTTCCTATCTGGACCTACTTGACTCCATCAAGGTACCCCCCTAACACCCTGATCCTTGGTGACTTCAAGTACTCCACCATAGACTGGGTGAACTATTCCTGCTCTAATGCACTCACCCAATGATTCCTTGACTTCCTCAGTTCGAATGCAGTAGACCAGCTTGTCTCATCCCCCACAAGGGGAGACAACATTCTAGACTTGGCTGTCACCAACATCGGTGACCGCTGCACCACACCCATAGTAAGTTCTTCCCTGGTGAGATCAGACCATCGGTCTGTCTCATTCAAGTTTTCTATCCCATCCAGGCCCCTCCCCAAAGCCATACCCAGGCTAAAAAACTTCTCAAAAGCTGACTACAACCTTCTAAGGGAGGGTATATGTAGCTACACACCACCTTCCCCCTCACAGGATGCAGACAAATATGGTGAACAGTACACAGGTGCAATATACAAACACCTGCACAACTGCATGGACTCGGCCATACCCAACAGAAATAAAACCTACTCCTCAAGGAAACACAAACCTGTTTGGTGGACATCCTCTATCAACAGGCTTTACAACAAAAGGAAGAAACTGTTGTCCAAGGGTAAAAAGGAACAAATGCCAATTTGGAAAAACTCTCTCCTCAGCCTCAACAAGGGAATTAGATCACTAGTGAAAACCTCCAAAACCAATTATGAATAGAAATTAGCCTCCGAAACAAAGGGAAACCACAAAGCCTTCTTCAGTTACATCAGGAACCTTCATGGCAAAGCCCAGATTTGTTCCAAATTAGTACTTGACAGTATCACTTACACTGATCTCGTTGACTTAACCAACCTGCTAGCAGATAGGTTCAGTGCAAACTTCAACCCACTGTCTCCAACAAAGACCCATTTGACATCCCTGATACTTGTCCCGCACCTCACATCTCCATAGATCAAGTGTTAAAGGCCCTATCCAAGGCAAAGAACACAGCTTCCATGGGACTGATAGTATCCCAGGCTGTATTCTGCACCATCTCCAGCAAGAACTAGCCTCACCATTGAGCACTCTAGTCAACCACAGCCCAATTACAGGCTTTATTCCAGCAGAGTGGAGAACTGCCATTGTCATCCCTTTGCACAAAGGTGGTGCCACTGCTGACCCTGGAAACTATCATCGCCCCATTAGTTGGCAAGTCTGATCTGTAAGGCCATGGAGCATATTATTATTATTATTATGGACTTCATAAACAAGAACATAGGCAATCTCCAAGCACTTGACCTCACCCAGTTTGAATTCATCAAGGGCATATCTTGCCTGTTGAACCTGGTTGACTTTTTTGAGATTGTCACCAAGGCACTGGATAAGGGAAAGTCAGTACATACAGCTTACCTTGACTTGGCCAAAGCCTTTGACACAATCCCCCACTCTGACATCAATGAAAAGCTAACACAGCTTGAAGTAAATCCCTATCTCATCATGTGGGTGGCCAACTGGCTCATTGATAAGACCTACAAGGTCAAAATAGGTGCCTCCACCTCCAACACCAGACGTGTTACTAGTGGTGTTCCCCAGGGATCTGTCCTGGAACCCCTACTGTTCAGCATCCAATTTTCAGAGGTCCAGGCAAAGACAAAAGGCCTGAGGCTGACCAAGTTTGCAGACGACAGTAAGGTGGGTGCTGTCATTGACTCCTCTAATGATGTTAACATACTACAAGAGGGTCTCACAGCAACAAATGACTGGTGCCAAAATCATGACCTTAAGCTAAATGCAGAAAAATTTATTATCATTCCATTTGGCAAAAACACAGCCCCTACTGATTACCACACCAACCGCAACCCCCTAAGCACACAATCTGTGATGAGAGACTTGGGTACACAGATTGACAACAATCTCACATTCGACCTTCATGTAGCAGCAGTGGTCAGAAAAGCCTTTTACTTGGTTTGTCTCATAAGTAAATGGATTGCATCCAGGAAAAAGGAGGTTATTACCTCTCTGTACTCCTCCCTCATTAGGCCAATAATGGAGTACAACACCACATTTGGTATGTACCTCTACTAACACCTACACCAACTGGAAAGGCCACAGAAATACCTCACAAAGAAAATCCATGGCCTCCAACACCTGTCCTATGTGGACAGGCTCAAATCACTAACACTCTACTCGGTATCATACAGATTGTTCAGAGGTGATCTGTGTCTTGCCTACAACGCAATCTCAGACCCTGCCCTACTAGACATGCTCCATATCCATAAGTCTAACTCCTCCCACATTACCCATTCGAAAGGCCTAAATGTACTATGTGATATTAACAAAACCTGCTGGAGAGACAATTTTGTCTCCCAGATGCTGCCCTGTCTCTGGAATAGATTCCCCATACATGTCAAACAAAGTACATCACTGACCATCTTTAAGTGCAACCTTGATGAGTGGATGGGAAACAACAAATTTGTCCCAGGGGTTCAACATGTGTCCCTCACTGACAGGGGTAACAGGTGCTGATTGAGGTTTCTTTTTTGGGGTTAAACTCTTGGCCAGGCTTGTAAGGGCCCCAGGGCCATTAGACTAGTAATCTCCTATGATCCTGTGAATAAAGAAATAAAACAAATTGTGTACCAGGAGAAACACTTCACTAGAACAAATAGTGAGTGCAGACTGACGTCAGTAATGAATGAAAATTAAGATGGAAGTGATCAATATTTGTTTTAGTAAAGCGTTTCTTTTGCGCTTGCACTATACCAGCTGGGTTTTTTTTGTCTAATCTGTACTGCACTGAATGGGAGTGTTATCAAAGGCTGCAAAGTGAATGCGAGGGTTAGAGGGTCACATGCTTTAATCGGCAGAAACAATTATTGCAGTTGAGGATCCGCCTATCAAGTTAATGCAAATCATATATTAAATTTAGAAATTATTAATTATAAGTTTTCAGATTAAAAATTGATGACAATGAAGATGCAGAAAATAACAGGATATGAAATACTAAACTGTGAAGTGTAAGCCCAATTTAAATCTTAGTGGAATGCAAAACAAAAGGGTTGGGTCACTCTAGGACCTAAAACAAAGCTGGAACTGCAGATCTGTGGAGCATTTAAAAGTAAAATGACATTCTGGGTGGGCATGAAAGTGACGTGCTTAAAGTGGGTGTTGCTTTGGGTAGTTAGAATTCAACCGGAATGTTCAACACTGGGACTGGCACAATGGTGCAGGGAATACTGGTGTTGCCTCACAGCAAGAGGTTCCCCAATTCAATTCTCAGCTGAGGTGTCTTTTTGTACAGTCTGCATGCTGTTTCTGTGTTTGCGTGGGTTTCCTTGGGGTGCTGCAGTTTCCTCTCACATTCCAAAGACATGCAGGTAGACTGAACACTCTAAATTGGCCATAGGTGTGAGTGTATGGTGTGGAAGAACCACAGCAGCAGGGCTAGTCACTCAGCAGTGTATACCTTGGTTCTGGGTGATTGTCACTGTTAAAGTGACATCCCGACCCATGTGCAAAAATGGGAAAAAGAGATGATGAATGGATAAAATTGTAATGGCCCTTTATTAAGTCATGTCATACTGACTTCATGAGCACTTAATGAGTATTGATGAGGCTAGTGAGGAGACACATATTAATATTTATTAACTCAGGCCGTATTGACTTCATGAATACTTAATGAATATTTATGAGGCTAGTGAGGAGACACATATCAATATTTATTGAGTATTGAGTAGTGGTTCTGGCCCAGAATTTGTAGTTATTGGCCGTTTGGGCAATCTCTTCCATCTTTCTCAACTTTCTGATTTGAAAGCCTGTATTTGCACTTGTTTCTGTCCTGTAACTCATCTAGTGCAGATACAGATTCTTAGTTTTAGCACTTAAATTTGCTTGTTCATGCTCAGCACTTGTTCAGAACTTGTAAGCACTAAATAAGCTACTAATTACTATAGCACTCAACCTTCCTCATTACCGAGAGGAAAACAGTTTTTATACTTACTTTTCTCACTTGCTTAGAGAAAAACAGCTCTTGTACTCACTTTCCTCACTTATCTAGAGGAAAAACCCTGCAACTCTCTTTTTGTGTTGTCTTGCGCACAGAGCAGTGTCGGGCAGCACCGGTTAGCTGGGGTATACTATTCCCGGCCCCACAAAGTCTGCACTGAAAATGTTCCCTTAGAACTAGGCAAGCCTCAACTCAAGTGCTTCAGATCAGCTGCTCTTATTGCAGCACCTGCAAAACAGAAATCAGCACTTGTCCTAATCTCCTAGACAGCACTATTATTCTCCAAATTTCCTAGACAGCACTATTATAATATAGCATAAGACCCTCAATCGTCCTCAGGACTTAAGTTCAATTTACTCTTCAAAGCATGTCCAGAGGTCAGCTTCAGGTGTACTCTCCAGTTCATCTGGTGGAATTGGGCATGCTGAGGCAATGTCACAACTGCCTCATGTATACAGACAACCCTCTCCTCTTACCTCTAGATACAAACACTTGTGAGAGATGCAAATACACAGCCAGACTGGAGGCTAAGCGCTCTCAACCCATGACTGTAACAGACAGTCAAGAGGATAAGGTACACATTTGCATCACACCACCTGTCACACATGAATCTACAAAACAAGCACCGGCAAAACATACGCATAAATACACAAAAACATATTCGGAAGCACTAGGTTCCAATCTGAAAAAGAAACCGTGCCCTCCAAAGCAGACAAACAAGAAACCTGCACCCCCAAACACAATCCAGAAAACACATAATTCACCTCAGCAGTGTGCCTCACAACAGCCCTTAAGGCAAAACACCATACCTAACACGCTAGTAATAGGAGACTCTATAGTAAGGCACACGGATGTTCCACTCACCAGGCTGAACAAGGAGAAGGTTACTGTCAGCTACCTGTTGGGTGCTCGGATCCGCCACATAACACAGGCACTTAGGTCACTCCAGAACAAGTACAAGTATGACGCTGTCATTGTACATGTTGGTGTGAATGATCTAAGACGTACCTCCCTGGACTACATGAAAAGAGACATTGAGGAGCTCTCTGATCATGTAGCCCAAGCTGGTATGACCCTGACCTTGAGTAGCATACTACCTTCACCTAGAATGATACCACAATACAAAGACAAAATGATCAATTTCAAGAATTGGCTAAGCTTCTGGTGTCATTCTAAGGGGATCCAGTGTCTGACTGCCTGGGATGACAGGATAGACAAGCCTCGCTGTTTTGCCAGAGATGGGTTGCACCTGTCACCCCTAGGTTTTCGAATACTGGCCAAGGCTCTTGCCGTCCCCATAGTGCCTTTTTTAGGCAAGGCTCAAAGGACAAACCAACCACCCGTAACCAGCACAGGTAACCAAAAACTAAGGGTAATGCTACTCAATGCCAGAAGTCTCAACCACAAAATGTACACACTCGAGTCTCTCCTCAGCATGGAGAAAATTGATGTTTGTGCAGTGACGGAAACCTGGTTCAAGGCTCAAGAGAGCACCCCAGCACTGCCAGGTTACAATTCATATCATACCTTCTGGCCTCAGTTACCAGATCGCAGTACAAAGGGTGGAGGTATATCTATATTCATCAAGGATACCCATATCTCCAGGTTAGTAGCACAGCATGATGCCTCAGAGATCATCCATGTGCAACTATCAGCAGGCAAAACCACATTTCAAATCGTAGCCGGTTACAGATCACCCACCATGTCCCAAGATGCTCACTCTGCATTCCTTGAGACATTGGAAAATATAAAGGTCCTACCCAACACCATAATCTTGGGTGATTTCAACTACCTTGGTATAGACTGGGCAAACTACCAATGTTCCAACTCCTATGCTCAACGATTCATAGAATTTATAATCAAATGCCCTTGAACAACTAGTATGTTCCCCCACTAGAGGGGACAACATATTGGATTTAATCATCACAAATATGGGCGCCCATTTTACCACACCTGTTATCACCCCCTCCTCGGTCAGATCCGACCACAAACTGATAACCCTGGACATCCTCACTCCTCCACATCCCCCAATCAAAGAAACCATAGTCAAAAACCTTTCCAAAGCAAACTTCAAACTACTTGCATCCGAAGTGGAAAGCTTCACTATTCCCTTGCAGAAGGATAATGATATCCAGGATGCGTAATCCTACACCAAGGCACTTTATATGCATCTTCAGGATTGCATGGACCGTGCTATCCCAAATAAAACCAAGACTCCTTCCTCAAGCAAGAAGAAACCAGTCTGGTGGACCCCGGCCATAAGCAAACTATACAATAAAAGGAGGAGACTTATACAAAAAAGGTCAAATCTTAAGTAGAAAAATCATCCCTGATCAGCATTAGTAAGAAATTGAGGGCCCTCATCAAGTCAACTAAAGCTAATTTTGAAAAGAAAGTTGCCAAGAATGCCAAGGATAACCATAAGTCCTTCTATGACTACGTCAAAAACCTAAATGGCAATGCTCAAGTCAGCTAGTACAAAGTGGAACAAAATACACTGACCCTTCTGACATTGCCAACATCTTGGCTGACAGGTTCAGTGCAGACCCCCCCCCCCCTCACCACCTACAGGGCCTATCACCATTCTAGGGGATTGTGTAAGTCCAATTATTACTGATATGTTGGTTAACAAGGCTCTATCTAAAGCTAAAAACACTGCCTCCATGGGACCAGATGGTGTCCCAGGCTGTGTCATACACGAGCTCCAAAAGGAATTAACCCCGCATCTTAATACCCTGTTCAGTTTCAGACTCTCCACAGGATATGTGCCCATAGAATGGCGCATGGCAATGGTGGTCCTGCTACACAAGGGTGGGGCCACAGCTGACCCTGGGAACTACCGACCAATAAGCCTGACTAGTCTGATCTGTAAGGCTATGGAGCGAATCATTATGGAACTCATAAATGGAGAGATAGGGAACTTCCAGTCACTGGACCCCACACAGTTCGACTTCGTCAAGGGTAGATCATGCCTCCTGAACCTGGTGGATTTCTTTGAGACAGTTACTCAGGCTATAGATAAGGGAAAGGAGGTACACACGGCTTACTGTGACCTTGCTAAAGCATTTGACACCATTCCCCATTCATGTATTATTGATAAGCTCATCAGCCTGGGCATAAACCCTTACGTCACAAGATGGATCACAAACTGGCTCTCAGACAGATCCCATAAAGTAAGAGTAGCAGGATCTATGTCCGAATCCAGACCAGTAATGAGTGGTGTGCCTCAGGGCTCTGTTCTGGGGCCCCTCTTGTTTGGCATATACTTCTCAGAAGTACAGGCAAGCACGGAAGGGCTGTGGCTGACTAAGTTTGCGGATGACTGCAAACTGGGTGCTATAATAGAGTCTCCGGCCGACATGGAGATTCTCCAGAAGGGCCTAAATAAGACTGATGCATGGTGTCAAAGCCATGGTCTCAAGCTAAATGCAAAAAAATCCGTAGTAATCCCCTTTGGAAAAAACAGAGTAACCGCAAACTGCAACATAGGAGGTAATCCCCTGAAATCTGAAGAAGAAATAAGGGATCTAGGGACCCAAGTAGATAGTCAGCTTTCCTTTGATAACCATGTTGCCAAAGTGGTTAGAAAATTCTTCTATGTGACCCATCTGATCACGAAAGGGTTCGCATCAAGATCTAAGGATGTAATGGTGCCCCTCTACTATTCCCTCATCAGACCCATTATTGAGTACAATGCACCAATTGGAATGTACCTGGTTAGACATCTCCAGCAGCTGGAGAGACCACAAAGGTACCTAACCAAGAGGATTACTGGCCTCAAATAGTTGCCCTATGCAGCATGATTGAAAAAGCTAAAACTGTTCTCTGTTGCATACCACCTTCTCAGAGGCGATCTCTGTCTAACGTACAGAGCCATGTCCAACCCAGAATTGTTGAACATGCTCCATCTTAGCAAAACCAAATCTACTCGAGCTACATGCTCTAGGGATATAAACCTCAACACAACAATGAATAGAACATGCTGGAGGGATAGATTCCCTTCACAGAGACTTCCCTTACTATGGAACAGGGTCCCGATCTACATAAGATAGAGCCCCTCACTATCACTCTTCAAGAGGAACCTTGATGAGTGGATGGGTAACAGAAAGTTCACACCAGGGATCATACCAACAGCACTACTAGAGAGGGGCCAAGGGTACTAGCTGCTAGTTCAAGGGTCTAGGGAACTACTAAAGGGGTGGTGAATACCGCACAACGTGGCTGGGCTAATATATGCCTTTGGGCAGATAGCCCAGTACCAACCTATGAACCTATTCAAAAACGTCATTGAGTGGGCAGGGTTGATACTGCACAGTGGTGTACAAAGCTTTTTTTATACAGGATCCATCTCTAAGCAAGCAGTAATTCCCAACAATGTTACTGTGTAAATAACACCCGCCCAGGACTGTTATGAAGTCTTATGCCATAGGTGAAGGGCCTCTACATCCCTGGAAGGGCATTATTTACACAGTAACCCACACCCTGGAAGGCATTATTATACTTAGAGAATAGGTTGTCTGTAAAATTGTTGTGGTTTACTTACTTATTTTTTATTATCATTTTTTTGTTTATATTTTTGATGTAAAGCAGTTCCTCTGCCTAATGTTTCAGACTTGCTGTAGTACCTCAGTACATGTGAATAGTGTTGGAGGAAGTATTTTATATCCAAAATATAACATTTTCAAAAATATCCAGATATTTACTTCAGAAAATGTGTGCTAAAGCAAATTATGTTATTCAAGCAACTTTGTAATGTTATCTGTTCCTATTTTTGAGCCTTTGTGCCCCCTTTACTTTAAGCTTTACCCAGAGTTTTTGAGCTAAGGTTGAGAGAGATGCAAACCTCTTAACTGCTGTCCATAGCTGTGAACATCTTAGCAGAAAACATCTGGACAAAGCCCCAAAAATAGGGACAAATTTAAATATTGTTCTTACAAACTTAGAAAGGTGCTTGAATAAAAGCTCTTGTGTTACCATGCATTTTCTGAAGGATAAGAAGTCTGAAACTCAAATGTCTGTCATTATTTAGTGAATTAATTCCTCACTGATTTACAACAAAAATCCAAAAAATCACAAATTTTATGATGAACAGACCAAAAGTATGAGTCAATAATCTGGACAGATGAGAGGTTTGCTGTTGCCACTGCTCAATCGATCTTACATCCCCTGCTCCCAGAAATTTAGTTGTGAAAATGCATGCAAATCCTGGTATTTAAGCAACTCTGCAGTTTTATAAGACTAACACCTGCTCCTATGTTTCAGCCTTTGTACCCCTTTATTTTAGGCTTTATCCAGCTATCTTGAGTTGAGAGGTCGAGAGGTACGCAAACCTTATTTGCTAATGCTAATGCTCAATAGTTGTAACTAACACAGTTTTGTTTTCATGCAGACAAACACTCACAAGCTCACATACACAACCAGAAATGTAAACACACACTTTTTTTCTTTCTTATGTTTTATTTAATTTTACACTTACTGAACAGTAAAAGGGCTGTTTATGGAATATAAAATAATAGCTTGATCACTCTCAGTTGCACTATGATGGAAGCATACACTCACACAGACATACTTTATTTTTTTAAATTTTGCACTCACTAAACAGCAGAAGTACTGCTTAATGAGTGTAAAATAATTGCAGTTGTTAACTTCCCTACAGTTCGAGCTCCGTGGCAGCCTGATATGCTGTCCTGAAGCACTGGACTCTGTATTCTGTGGGCATTACTGAAGCAATAATGCTTAACAGGGTGTGTGTGTTACTATGTAAATAACACCTACTCAGGGGTGTTATGAGGCCTGATGTCACAGGCAGAGGGCCTCTGCACCCCTGGAAGGGGGTATTTACACAGTAAAACACACCTGTGAGGGCATTATTGAGTTTAGACAATGGCCTGTATGTAAAATTGTTGTGTTTTACTTACTTATTTTTTATTGCTATATTATTTTTATATATATTTTTGATGTAAAGTAGCTCCTCCACCTAATGTTTCAAACTTGCTGTAGTATCTGAGTACATGTAAATGGTGTTGGAGGAAGTATGTTACATCCAAAATATAACATTTTCAAGAAATATACAGATATTTATTTTTTGGGGGGGTCTCATAAAATGTGTGGTTTCTTGCCAGTCATTGGGGATTGAAGTCACTACATTATAACATACATTTGAGTTTCAGACTTCATTTCCTTGAGAAAATGCATGCTAAAACAAACTGTATTATTCAAACAACTTTGTAATGTTATAAGCGCAATATTTAAAATCTGTTCCTATTTTTGAGCCTTTGTGCCTCCTTATTTTAGGCTTTATTTAGATTTCTTGAGCAAAGAGCTGGAAAGATATGCAAATCTCTTAGCTGCTGGATCAATATTACCCCTCCTTCCCCCAAACAGAAACACGGTTGTGGATCATAAAATGCATGCTAACACGAATCCCCCTGTTACTCAAGCAACTTTGCAATATTATGACAGTGATACCTATTCTCCAATCAGGATGCCAATATACAGGTCGCATGTTCTCTAATTGCACAGTAACACACACCCTGTTGGACGTCTTTTGTCCAATCAGAGTGCAGATTACAGATTGGGCGGTCTATGAAAGGAAAGAAAACATGAAGGCAGTACACTCATTCAGTTAGAGAAGCTCTCATTTTATCTCTGTCTGGTGTCATTTGCTGCCATCTTTATACGTAGGTGTATAGGTTTACAGACTAAAACTACGCTAACTGCCCTTGTGGGCCATTTTAAGCCTGGTCAATTACCCTGATGGAAGAATCAAACCCTATACCTTGTATGATAAGGTAAATGCTTTAACCATTATGCCAGTTTCAGTTGTTTCTGTTTATACTTCTTTTTCCCTGGTAAAAGTTTTCATTTTTTTTGGAAACACCAAGGATCACGGTCAGTCGGTAATGCAGACAACAGCATTTCATTCTTATGTGTCTGTTTAAATTTGTTTGCTAGAGTAAAGCACGGATCTCGATGGACCAGTTTTATAATTGTTGTTCAGAAAATCTACTTTGATGGAAAACCCACTGTTCTACTAGCTTTCCATTGAATTAGAGCAATATTTAAAGCCATTTTGGAAGCATTATGCTATACAACAGCCAACGGTAACTGGTTATCGCCATTGTCATCTGGTTATACTTAGTTTTGTACTTGTTTCTCAAGCAAAGAGGTTGGGAAATATGATCCTGTTAAGTATAAAGTTCGTATTATGGGCCATTTATACGGGCCACCCCATACTGTGTTCAACAAAAGCATCAGCAACTGTTATTTCCTTCAAAAATGCAACTTGGACCAATAATTACATTAATTTATAGGTGTTAGGTTCATAGGTTCATAGGTTCATAGGTTCATACTAGGCTATCTGCCTGAGGGCATTTACAAGCCTAGCCCATAGTTTTGTGGCTTACGCCACCCCTTTAGTATGGGGAACTATACCCATTATTTTGCTGTGCCTCTGTCGAGCAGTGACACTGAGGTAATCCCTGGGGTATATCTGCGATCTCCCATCCATTGGTCAAGATTTCTCTTGAACAAGGCCAGTGAGGTGCTCTGCCTCACATATACCGGGATTTTATTCCACAGCATAGGGAGTCTTTGGGTGATGAATGTTTTTTCTAGTCAGTACCTCAGTTTTTGCCGAGTGTAAACATTGGCAGCTTGATGGTTTTCCTGTGCAGCACAGTAGAAAGGAACTTGCACCCCCCCCCCACCTCTCTCCAACAGCTAATATCTTTTTCAGCCCAGTATAGTATCTCACACTGCCAATTATGGCTTCTCAATGCTGCTAAATTGTTTTTATGAGCAGTGCAAGCAGCATACATATTTCTTCATTTTTTTTCTCTGTTAAGTACTGTACCATAAACATTGTTTCTGCTTTCAAGGTACCAATAGACTTTTATTTTGTCCACAGATACAACTAGAAAATTAACTAAAAGTAAAATAATTTCTTACTCCACTGATTGTTTTTGGCAGAGCACTGATGCCATGTCCAACCTGCTCAGTTTGCCCTCACTATGCTCGGGCTCACAACACCCCCCTTACCCTACTCCCAATCCCACTCCCCCTTTCAATACTTTTATACCTAAGTAAACCACACCCCTAACAAATTCACCAATCATCTCACCCCCACATCTTTCTACACCCCTCCTACCATGATAATCTTTCACTCACTCTCTCCCAATCAACACTATTTCTCACAGCTTCATAACCATCACCTAAGCACAGCTCCCCTCCCCTTATTACTCTGCTCTACTTCCCCTATTTTTCATTCATTCACTCCTGCTATGGTGCTCTAACACTCTTTATACTACTACATAATGCTTTTATGCTTTCTCTACCTAGCCTATAATGCCACAGACTTCCATAATTTAAAAGTAAACACTATCACTCCCCAACACTCACATATACCTCTCATCAACTTCTATCTAAACCTTATAGCCATATCAGCCCTCATTTATACAACTATGACACTGTTCTAATCTGTTTAAAACATATAAATTCCACCAACCCTTGGTTGTCTACCTACATGTATAACCAACTAATGGCCAATCTAAAAAACCTAGTATCGCACTTAACACATATAAAACTCCAGTCCAATATCCATCCTGACCCAGGCCCCAACTGTGACTTCCCTCCTAATCAACAATCCCCCCGGACTCCTTTTTTCTACAACCGACCAAAATCTCATTGATACTACTGTATATGCCTCACTACCTATAACATCTAACTCAGATCTGCTAATAACCAAGCTCAATCTCAGAAACGTAAATAAAATCCCTGAATTCCATGCCACCTTGGCCACCTACTCCCCAAACATAGCTGCCATAACTAAAACCTGGTTAAAGCCCCACATCAAAGACTCTGAAATTACAACAAATGGTTACAATAATATAAAACAAGATAGGCTAAACAAATGAGGTGGGGGTGTGGCAATTATGTTTAAAGACTCTCTTAAAATAGAAAAACTAAATTTTACTTCCCCAGACATTACCAATGTTGAAATTCTAATCTATATTAATCCTCACAAAGCCATTAATATCATAGCCACCTACCTGCCCCCAGGTAACAACCTTTCCAGCATAGAATCCCTCCTCTCTTGGTCCACTTCTTTCAGCCAAGAAGCTTTCATCCTAGGTGACATCAGCCTTAACTGGTTCCCCTGCTCCTGTAATGGCCCTACCAACGTCATTAACCTATACAACTTCACCCAAACTATAAACTGTCCCACTCTCACCCCTACCAACCTTATTAACCTATACAACTTCACCCAAACTATAAACTGTCCCACTCTCACCCCTACCAACTTCATTAACCTATACAACTTCACCCAAACTATAAACTGTCCCACTCTCACCCCTACCAACTTCATTAACCTGTACAACTTCACCCAAACTATAAACTGTCCCACTCTCACCCCTACAAATTTCATTAACCTGTACAACTTCACCCAAACTATAAACTGTCCCACTTTCACCCCTACCAACTTCATTAACCTGTACAACTTCACCCAAACTATAAACTGTCCCACTCTCACCCCTACCAACCTTATTAGCCTATACAACTTCACCCAAACTATAAACTGTCCCACTCTCCCCCCTACCAACTTCATTAACCTATACAACTTCACCCAAACTATAAACTGTCCCACTCTCACCCCTACCAACTTCATTAACCTGTACAACTTCACCCAAACTATAAACGGTCCCACTCTCACCCCTACCAACTTCATTAACCTGTACAACTTCACCCAAACTATAAACTATCCCACTCTCACCCCTACAAACTTCATTAACCTGTACAACTTCACCCAAACTATAAACTGTCCCACTCTCATCCCTACCAACTTCATTAACCTGTACAACTTCACCCAAACTATAAACTGTCCCACTCTCACCCCTACCAACCTTATTAACCTATACAACTTCACCCAAACTATTAACTGTCCCACTCTCACCCCTACCAACTTCATTAACCTATACAACTTCACCCAAACTATAAACTGTCCCACTCTCACCCCTACCAACTTCATTAACCTGTACAACTTCACCCAAACTATAAACTGTCCCACTCTCACCCCTACCAACCTTATTAACCTATACAACTTCACCCAAACTATAAACTGTCCCACTCTCACCCCTACCAACTTCATTAACCTATACAACTTCACCCAAACTATAAACTGTCCCACTCTCACCCCTACCAACTTCATTAACCTATACAACTTCACCCAAACTATAAACTGTCCCACTCTCACCCCTACCAACCTTATTAACCTATACAATGTCACCCAAACTATAAGCTGTCCCACCTGCAATGACAAACATTCCAGAAAACAGTCATCACTTGACTGGATATTGGCCAACAAGCCAAACTTGGGGTACCAAGCCGGCTGTCTACCAGTCACACTAAGTGACCATGCCCCTACATATCTATTCAGAAAAAGAATTCAAATCCAAACCTGCATTCCTTTCAAATACACCCGTAGCAAGAAAATCTTCTCCCCTGACACATTTAATCTACTACTTCAATCTTGTGACCGGTCCCCATTAAAAAAACTACAACTAGAATTTGCAGTGGAATACTTCAACAACAAATTCCTTGACATCAATTTTGCACCCATCAGGAAAATATGCCACATATCCAAACATTTACCGTGGCTACCTAATGAGACTAAACTAATTAAACAAAGAAATAGAGTATTATCACTATATCAAATGACCAAAGATGAAGGTGATTTCACCCTACATCAGCAATTAACAAATCAAGCTAAATGTTATCAACGATAAAAAAGCTACTTTTTAACCTGCCAACAAAGGCACCAGCACAATCCACAAAAGTTCTCGCAAAATATCAACCACCTCCCCCCACCCTGATAAAACCTCCACCACTGCTCCCTCCACATCTATTACCTCTGAGCCCTTAGCCTCACAGTTCAACTCTCACTTTTTCAACTCTATAACCTTGCTCCTAGATAGCAAAGAAAACTTACCACTCACAGTCCCCCCCTCCACTACTGAAAACACAAACTATTTCTCTTTTAAACCCATTCCATCTACTTACATAAAAACTCATATGTAAACTAAAACCCTGCTGTCTTGCTGCTGACCATATTCTCAATGAACTTCTAAAACTAGCTGCTCCATCCATCACCTACCCCATATCCATCCTAATTAATTGCTCTGTCTCAGAACAGTATGTGCCTCACCTCTGGAAAATGTCTCACATTGTACCTCTCCACAAGGGGTGGCCTCTCCAAAGATATTGCAACCTACCGACCCCGTTGCCATCTTCTCTCCCATAGCCAAAATCCTAGAAAAATGTATACACCATCAACTCATGAATCACCTCATCACTAACCATACCTCTCAACTGTCCAGATTTTCACAGAATTAACTGATTTTTCCCTCATATTTTTGGTCTGTTCCTCATAAAATCTATGGTTTTGTGGCAAATCACTGGGATGATTTGACACTTGACATCACCAAATAATGACATACATCTGAGTTTCAGACTTCAAAGCCATCAGAAAAATGTATGTTAACACAAATCCAGTTACTTTAGCAAATTTCTAAGTTTATAAGAACAATATTTAAAATATGTCCATATTTTGGGCCTTTATCCCCCCATTTTGTCAGGCTTTGTCCAGATTTCTTTCACTAAGAGGTTAAGAGGTATGCCACTAACAACTACTGTCCATCTCTCAGCATGGTTTCAGACCTAAACATAGTACAAACACAGCACTAATAACCTTTACTGGTATTATCCGTCAACCTCAGAAATGAAGGACAGTTAGTCTCAGCAATTTTCCTGGATATGTCAAAAGCCTTTGACACCATATCCCACCAACTGCTACTCAACAAACTTGCAAATTATAATCTCAATTCCACAACCCTAATATGGTTCCACAGCTATCTTTATAACTGACAACACGCTACAGAATGACAGAACAAACTCTCCCTATTACTATCAGTCACTGCTGGGGTACCGCAAGGATCCATACCTGGTCCACTCCTCTTTGTCATATTTACCAACAACCTAAATTCTGCCACAAAACTTGCCACTAAAATCCTATATGCCACTGATTCCTCTGCTCAGCCCTCTCCCTCCAAGAACTTCAACACAAAATGCAAAACTCTTTCCAGGACATTGAGAATTACCTCTCAAACCATCAACTCATCTTTAACCCAAACAAGGCCAAGCTAATGATCTTCACAAACAAATCATTCAAGCTCAGCTCACCACCTCTCTCTATTCACTCATGTATGGTACAGAAATTATACGTACAAATCAGACCAAGCTCCTAGGTGTTACTATAGATAATAGACTAAACTTTGATAAACACATCTCCTCTCCCTAACAATCAAAAAAGTTGACTCAGGAATTGGAGGTCTCTATAGGGCCAAACCGTAACTTACACACTAAGCCAGGCTCACCACAGCTAGATCTCACTTGCTATCTACCCTCCTCTACTGCCCACATATCTTCACCAACCTACGCAAGGCTGACCTTAATAACCTAGAGTCCTACTATAACAAAATAGCAAAATCTGCGGCCAGTCAGCCCCATAAAACTCATCACTGCTCTGTTCTACAACAACTGACCTAGCTGGAGCTTCCTAACCTGTTAACACTAAGCCAAATTACCTTTGCCCATAAAGTCATATACAACCCAAATAACAACCCAGAACTTTCAAGCCTAGTCCAACGTAATTTTAACTGTAGAACCCTTAGGTCTTCTGAAAGACTAATGCAAAAAGTCACCTAGTCTCACAACTATTATGGTGACTCTCTCTTCTCCATTAAAATAGCTAAGGACTGGAATGCTCTTCTTCAGCAAATCCCCCAAAAATCCCAACATATCCTCATTTAAAAAAAAATTAAAAGATTATCTGAACAGTAACTGGCTCTGCCCCTGCATTGTTCCTGTCTAGTTTCTTTCTCCTTCTCCTTCACAACTCTGTTCTCATGTACCTCTGTTCAGCACCTTTAAGCAGGTAGTGATTATAACCTCATGTTTGTGTCCTACTCCTTCACACCTCCCTTCTCATGTACCTCTGGTCAGCACCTTTAAGCAGGTAGTGATTATAACCTCATGTTTGTGTCCTACTCCTTCACAACTCCCCTCTCATGTACCTTCATTCAGCACCTTTAAGCAGGTAGTTATTACAACCTCATGTTTGTGTCCTACTCCTTCACAACTCCCTTCTCATGTACCTCTGTTCAGCACCTTTAAGCAGGTCATACTTATAACCACATGTTTGTGTCCTACTCCTTCACAACTCCCTTCTCATGTACCTCTGTTCAGCACCTTTAAGCAGGTAATGCTTATAACCTCATGTTTGTGCCCTACTTCACAACTCCCTTCTCATGTACCTCTGTTCAGCACCTTTAAGCAAGTAGTGATTATAACCTCATGTTTGTGTCCTACTACTTCACAACTCCCTTGTCATGTACCTCTGTTCAGCACCTTTAAGCAGGTAAAGATTATAACCTCATGTTTGTGTCCTACTCCTTCACATCTCCCTTCTCATGTACCTCTGTTCAGCAACTTTAAGCAAGTAGTGCTTATAACCTCATGTTTGCGTTCTACTACTTCCCAACTCCCTTCTCATGTACCTCTGTTCAGTACCTTTAAGAAGGTAGTGCTTATAACCTCATGTTTGTGTCCTACTACTTCACAACTCCCTTCTCATGTACCTCTGTTCAGCACCTTTAAGCAGGTAGTGCTTATAACCTCATGTTTGTGTCCTACTCCTTCACAACTCGCTTCTCATGTACCTCTGTTCAGCACCTTTAAGAAGGTAGTGATCATAGCCTCGTGTTTGTGTCCTACTCCTTCAAAACTCCCTTGTCATGTACCTCTGTTCAGCACCTTTAAGCAGGTAGTGCTTATAACCTCATGTTTGTGTCCTACACCTTCACACCTCCCTTCTCATGTACCTCTGTTCAGCACCTCTAAGCAGATAGTGATTATAACCTCATGTTTGTGTCCTCCTTCACACCTCCCTTCTCATGTACCTCTGTTCATCACCTTTATGCAGGTAGTGATTATAACCTTATGTTTGTGTCCTACTCCTTCAAAACTCCCTTGTCATGTACCTCTGTTCAGCACCTTTAAGCAGGTAGTGATTATAACCTTATGTTTGTGTCCTACTCCTTCAAAACTCCCTTGTCATGTACCTCTGTTCAGCACCTTTAAGCAGGTAGTGATTATAACCTCATGTTTGTGTCCTACTCCTTCACAACTCCCTTCTCATGTACCTCTTTTCAGCACCTTTAAGCAGGTAGTGATTATAACCTCATGTTTGTGTCCTACTCCTTCACAACTCCCTTCTCATGTACCTCTGTTCAGCAGCTTTATGCAGGTAGTGCTTATAACTGCATGTTTGTGTCCTCCTTCACAACTCCCTTCTCATGTACCTCTGTTCAGCACCTTTAAGCAGGTAGTGCTTATAACCTCATATTTGTGTCCTACTCCTTCACAACTCCGTTCTCATGTACCTTCATTCAGCACCTTTAAGCAGGTAGTGATTATAACCTCATGTTTGCGTCCAGCTACTTCACAACTCCCTTCTCATGTACCTCTGTTCAGCACCTTTAAGCAGGTAGTGCTTATAACCTCATATTTGTGTCCTACTCCTTCACAACTCCGTTCTCATGTACCTTCGTTAAGCACCTTTAAGCAGGTAGTGATTATAACCTCATGTTTGCGTCCAGCTACTTCACAACTCCCTTCTCATGTACCTCTGGTCAGCACCTTTAAGCAGGTAGTGATTATAACCTCATGTTTGTGTCCTACTCCTTCACAACTCCCCTCTCATGTACCTCTGTTTAGCACCTTTAAACAGGTAGTGCTTATAACCTCATGTTTGTGTCCTACTCCTTCACAACTCCCTTCTCATGTACCTCTGTTCAGCAACTTTAAGCAAGTAGTGCTTATAACCTCATGTTTGCGTTCTACTACTTCCCAACTCCCATCTCATGTACCTCTGTTCAGCACCTATAAGCTGGTAGTGATTATAACCTCATGTTTGTGTCCTACTCCTTCACAACTCCCTTCTCATATACCTCTGTTCAGCACCTTTAAGCAGGTAATGCTTATAACCTCATGTTTGTGTCCTACTCCTTCAGAACTCCCTTCTCATGTACCTCTGTTCAGCACCTTTAAGCAGGTAGTGATTATAACCTCATGTTTCTGTCCTAAGACTTCACAACTCCCTTCTCATATAACTCTGTTCAGCACCTTTAAGCAAGTAGTGCTTATAACCTCATGTTTGCGTTCTACTACTTCCCAACTCCCATCTCATATACCTCTGTTCAGTACCTATAAGCAGGTCATACTTATAACCTCATGTTTGTGTCCTACTGCTTCACAACTCCCTTCTCATGTACCTCTGTTCAGCACCTTTAAGCAGGTAGTGATTATAACCTCATGTTTGTGTCCTACTCCTTCACACCTCCCTTCTCATGTACCTCTGTACAACACCTTTAATCAGGTAATGCTTATAACCTCATGTTTGTGTCGTACTCCTTCAAAACTCCATTCTCATGTACCTCTGTTCAGCATCTTTAAGCAGGTAGTGATTATAACCTCATGTTTGTGTCCTACTCCTTCACACCTCCCTTCTCATGTACCTCTCTTCAGCACCTTTAAGCAGGTAGTGCTTATAACCTCATGTTTGTGTCCTACTCCTTCACAACTCCCTTCTCATGTACCTCTGTTCAGCACCTTTAAGCAGGTAGTGCTTATAACCTCATGTTTGTGTCCTACTCCTTCACAACTCCCTTCTCATGTACCTCTGTTCAGCACCTTCAAGCAGTTAGTGCTTATAACCTCATGTTTGTGTCCTAAAGCTTCACAGATCCCTTATGTACCTCTGTTCAGCGCCTTTAAGCAAGTAGTGCTTATATCCTCATGTTTGTGTCCTACTCCTTCACAACTCCCTTGTCATGTACCTTTCTGCATCACCTTTATGCAGGTAGTGATTATAACCTTATGTTTGTGACCTACTACTTCACAACTCCCTTCTCATATACCTCTTTTCAGCACATTTAAGCAGGTAGTGATTATAACCTCATGTTTGTGTCCTACTCCTTCACAACTCCCTTCTCATATACCTCTTTTCAGCACCTTTAAGCAGGTAGTGATTATAACCTCATGTTTGTGTCCTACTCCTTCAAAACTCCCTTCTCATGTACCTCTGATCAGCACCTTTAAGCAGGTAGTGCTTATAACCTCATGTTTGTGTCCTACTCCTTCACAACTCCGTTCTCATGTACCTCTGTTCAGCACCTTTAAGCTGATAGTGATTATAACCTCATGTTTTTGTCCTACGACTTCGCAACTCCTTTCTCATGTACCTCTGTTCAGCACCTTTAAGCAGGTAGTGCTTATAACTGCATGTTTGTGTCCTCCTTCACAACTCCCTTCTCATGTACCTCTTTTGAGCACCTTTAAGCAGGTAGTGCTTATAACCTCATATTCGTGTCCTACTCCTTCACAACACCCTTCTCATGTACCTTCATTCAGCACCTTTAAGCAGGTAGTGATTATAACCTCATGTTTGTGCCCTACTCCTTCACATCTCCCTTCTCATGTACTTCTGTTCAGCACCTTTAAAGAAGTAGTGCTTATAACTTCATGTTTGTGTCCTACTACTTCACAACTCCCTTCTCATGTACCTCTGTTCAGCACGTTTAAGCAGGTAGTGTTTATAACCTCATCATTGTTTCCTACTCCTTCACAACTCCCTTCTCATGTACCTCTGTTCAGCACCTTTAAGCAGGTAGTGCTTATAACCTCATGTTTGTGTCCTACTCCTTCACAACTCCATTCTCATGTACCTCTGTTCAGCACCTTTAAGCAGGTAGTGATTATAACCTCATGTTTGTGTCCTACTCCTTCACAACTCCCTTCTCATGTACCTCTGTTCAGCACCTTTAAGCAGGTAGGGCTTATAACCCCATGTTTGTGTCCCCCTTCAAAACTCCCTTCTCATGTACCTCTGCTCAGCACCTTTAAGCAGGTAGTGATTATAACCTCATGTTTGTGTCCTACTCCTTCGAAACTCCCTTCTCATGTACCTCTGTTCAGCACCTTCAAGCAGGTAGTGATCATAGCCTCATGTTTGTGTCCTACTCCTTCACAACTCCCTTGTCATGTACCTCTGTTCAGCACCTTTAAGCAGGTAGTGCTTATAACCTCATGTTTGTGTCCTACTCCTTCACAACTCCCCTCTCATGTACCTTCATTCAGCACCTTTAAGCAGGTAGTGCTTATAACCATATGTTTGTGTCCTACTCCTTCGAAACTCCCTTCTCATGTACCTCTGTTCAGAACCTCTAAGCAGATAGTGATTATAACCTCATGTTTGTGTCCTCCTTCACACCTCCCTTCTCATGTACCTCTGTTCATCACCTTTATGCAGGTAGTGATTATAACCTTATGTTTGTGACCTACTACTTCACAACTCCCTTCTCATGTACCTCTTTTCAGCACCTTTAAGCAGGTCGTACTTATAACCTCATGTTTGTGTCCTACTCCTTCAAAACTCCCTTGTCATGTACCTCTGTTCAGCACCTTTAAGCAGGTAGTGATTATAACCTCATGTTTGTGTCCTACTCCTTCACAACTCCCTTCTCATGTACCTCTTTTCAGCACCTTTAAGCAGGTAGTGATTATAACCTCATGTTTGTGTCCTACTCCTTCACACCTCCCTTCTCATGTACCTCTGTTCAGCGTCTTTAAGCAGGTAGTGCTTATAACTGCATGTTTGTGTCCTCCTTCACAACTCCCTTCTCATGTACCTCTGTTCAGCACCTTTAAGCAGGTAGTGCTTATAACCTCATATTTGTGTCCTACTCCTTCACAACTCCGTTCTCATGTACCTTCGTTCAGCACCTTTAAGCAGGTAGTGATTATAACCTCATGTTTGCGTCCAGCTACTTCACAACTCCCTTCTCATGTACCTCTGTTCAGCACCTTTAAGCAGGTAGTGCTTATAACCTCATATTTGTGTCCTACTCCTTCACAACTCCATTCTCATGTACCTTCGTTCAGCACCTTTAAGCAGGTAGTGATTATAACCTCATGTTTGCGTCCAGCTACTTCACAACTCCCTTCTCATGTACCTCTGGTCAGCACCTTTAAGCAGGTAGTGATTATAACCTCATGTTTGTGTCCTACTCCTTCACAACTCCCCTCTCATGTACCTCTGTTTAGCACCTTTAAGCAGGTAGTGCTTATAACCTCATGTTTGTGTCCTACTCCTTCACAACTCCCTTCTCATGTACCTCTGTTCAGCAACTTTAAGCAAGTAGTGCTTATGACCTCATGTTTGCGTTCTACTACTTCCCAACTCCCATCTCATATACCTCTGTTCAGCACCTATAAGCTGGTAGTGATTATAACCTCATGTTTGTGTCCTACTCCTTCACAACTCCCTTCTCAAATACCTCTGTTCAGCAGCTTTAAGCAGGTAATACTTATAACCTCATGTTTGTGTCCTACTCCTTCACAACTCCCTTCTCATGTACCTCTGTTCAGCACCTTTAAGCAGGTAGTGATTATAACCTCATGTTTCTGTCCTAAGACTTCACAACTCCCTTCTCATGTAACTTTGTTCAGCACATTTAAGCAGGTAGTGATTATAACCTCATGTTTCTGTCCTACGACTTCACAACTCCCTTCTCATGTAACTTTGTTCAGCACCTTTAAGCAGGTAGTGATTATAACCTCATGTTTGCGTCCAGCTACTTCACAACTCCCTTCTCATATAACTCTGTTCAGCACCTTTAAGCAAGTAGTGCTTATAACCTCATGTTTGCGTTCTACTACTTCCCAACTCCCATCTCATATACCTCTGTTCAGTACCTATAAGCAGGTCATACTTATAACCTCATGTTTGTGTCCTACTCCTTCACACCTCCCCTCTCATGTACCTCTGTTCAGCACCTTTAAACAGGTAGTGATTACAACCTCATGTTTGTGTCCTACTACTTCACAACTCCCTTCTCATATACCTCTGTACAACACCTTTAATCAGGTAATGCTTATAACCTCATGTTTCTGTCGTACTCCTTCAAAACTCCATTCTCATGTACCTCTGTTCAGCACCTTTAAGCTGATAGTGATTATAACCTCATGTTTTTGTCCTACGACTTCTCAACTCCCTTCTCATGTACCTCTGTTCAGCACCTTTAAGCAGGTAGTGCTTATAACCTCATGTTTGTGTCCTACTCCTTCACAACTCCCTTCTCATGTACCTCTGTTCAGCACCTTTAAGCAGGTAGTGCTTATAACCTCATGTTTGTGTCCTACTCCTTCACAGCTCCCTTCTCATGTACCTCTGTTCAGCACCTTCAAGCAGTTAGTGCTTATAACCTCATGTTTGTGTCCTAAAGTTCACAGCTCCCTTATGTACCTCTGTTCAGCGCCTTTAAGCAAGTAGTGCTTATATCCTCATGTTTGTGTCCTACTCCTTCACAACTCCCTTGTCATGTACCTTTCTGCATCACCTTTATGCAGGTAGTGATTATAACCTTATGTTTGTGACCTACTACTTCACAACTCCCTTCTCATATACCTCTTTTCAGCACATTTAAGCAGGTAGTGATTATAACCTCATGTTTGTGTCCTACTCCTTCACAACCCCCTTCACATGTACCTCTGTTCAGCACCTTTAAGCAGGTAGTGATTATAACCTCATGTTTGTGTCCTACTCCTTCACACCTCCTTTCTCATGTAGCTCTGTTCAGCACCTTTAAGCAGGTAGTGCTTATAACCTCATGTTTGTGTCCTACTCCTTCACAACTCCGTTCTCATGTACCTCTGTTCAGCACCTTTAAGCTGATAGTGATTATAACCTCATGTTTTTGTCCTACGACTTCGCAACTCCTTTCTCATGTACCTCTGTTCAGCACCTTTAAGCAGGTAGTGCTTATAACCGCATGTTTGTGTCCTCCTTCACAATTCCCTTCTCATGTACCTCTTTTGAGCACCTTTAAGCAGGTAGTGCTTATAACCTCATATTCGTGTCCTACTCCTTCACAACACCCTTCTCATGTACCTTCATTCAGCACCTTTAAGCAGGTAGTGATTATATCCTCATGTTTGTGCCCTACTCCTTCACATCTCCCTTCTCATGTACTTCTGTTCAGCACCTTTAAAGAAGTAGTGCTTATAACTTCATGTTTGTGTCCTACTACTTCACAACTCCCTTCTCATGTACCTCTGTTCAGCACCTTTATGCAGGTAGTGATTATAACCTCATGTTTGTGTCCTACTACTTGACAACTCCCTTCTCATGTACCTCTGTTCAGCACGTTTAAGCAGGTAGTGTTTATAACCTCATCATTGTTTCCTACTCCTTCACAACTCCCTTCTCATGTAACTCTGTTCAGCACCTTTAAGCAGGTAGTGCTTATAACCTCATGTTTTTGTCCTACTCCTTCACAACTCCATTCTCATGTACCTCTGTTCAGCACCTTTAAGCAGGTTGTGATTATAACCTCATGTTTGTGTCCTACTCCTTCACAACTCCATTCTCATGTACCTCTGTTCAGCACCTTTAAGCAGGTAGTGCTTATAACCTCATGTCTGTGTCCTCCTTCAAAACTCCCTTCTCATGTACCTCTGTTCAGCACCTTTAAGCAGGTAGGGCTTATAACCCCATGTTTGTGTCCTCCTTCAAAACTCCCTTCTCATGTACCTCTGCTCAGCACCTTTAAGCAGGTAGTGATTATAACCTCATGTTTGTTTCCTACTCCTTCGAAACTCCCTTGTCATGTACCTCTGTTCAGCACCTTCAAGCAGGTAGTGATCATAGCCTCATGTTTGTGTCCTACTCCTTCACAACTCCCTTGTCATGTACCTCTGTTCAGCACCATTAAGCAGGTAGTGCTTATAACCTCATATTTGTGTCCTACTCCTTCACAACTCCCTTCTCATGTACCTTCATTCAGCACCTTTAAGCAGGTAGTGCTTATAACCTCATGTTTGTGTCCTACTCCTTCGAAACTCCCTTCTCATGTACCTCTGTTCAGCACCTTCAAGCAGGTAGTGATCATAGCCTCATGTTTGTGTCCTAATCCTTCCCAACTCCCTTGTCATGTACCTCTGTTCAGCACCTTTAAGCAGGTAGTGATTATAACCTCATGTTTGTGTCCTACTCCTTCAAAACTCCCTTGTCATGTACCTCTGTTCAGCACCTTTAAGCAGTTAGTGCTTATAACCTCATGTTTGTGTCCTACACCTTCACACCTCCCTTCTCATGTACCTCCATTCATCACCCTTATGCAGGTAGTGATTATAACCTTATGTTTGTGACCTACTACTTCACAACTCCCTTCTCATATACCTCTTTTCAGCACATTTAAGCAGGTAGTGATTATAACCTCATGTTTGTGTCCTACTCCTTCACAACCCCCTTCTCATGTACCTCTGTTCAGCACCTTTAAGCAGGTAGTGATTATAACCTCATGTTTGTGTCCTACTCCTTCACAACTCCCTTCTCATGTACCTCTGTTCAGCACCAATAAGCAGATAGTGATTATAACCTGATGTTTGTGTCCTACTCCTTCACAACCCCCTTCTCATGTACCTCTGTTTAACACCTTTAAGTAGGTAGTGATTATAACCTCATGTTTGTGTCCAACTACTTCACATCTCACTTCTCATGTACCTCTGTTCAGCACCTTTAAGCAGGCAGTGATTATAACCTTATTTTTGTGTCCTACTCCTTCACAACTCCCTTCTCATGTACCACTGTTCAGCACCTTTAAGCAGGTAGTGCTTATAACCTCATGTTTGTGTCCTACTCCTTCACAACTCCTTTCTCATGTACCTCTGTTCAGTACCTTTAAGCAGGTAGTGCTTATAACCTCATGTTTGTGTCCTACTCCTTCACAACTCCCTTCTCATGTACCTCTGTTCAGCACCTTTATGCAGGTAGTACTTATAACCTCATATTTGTGTCCTACTACTTCACAACTCCCTTCTCATGTGCCTTCATTCAGCACCTTTAAGCAGGTAGTGATTATAACCTCATGTTTGTGTCCAACTACTTCACACCTCCCTTCTCATGTACCTCTGGTCAGCACCTTTAAGCAGGTAGTGCTTATAACCTCATGTTTGCATTCTACTACTTCCCACCTCCCTTCTCATATACCTCTGTTCGGCGCCTTTAAGCTGGTAGTGATTATAACCTCATGTTTGTGTCCTACGACTTCACAGCTCCCCTTTCATGTACCTCTGTTCAGCACCTTTACGTAGGTAGTGCTTATAACCTCATGTTTGTGTCCAACTACTTCACAACTCCCTTCTCATGTACCTCTGTTCAGCACCTTTAAGCAGGTCGTGATTATAACCTCATGTTTGTGTCCTACTACTTTACAACTCCCTTCTCATGTACCTCTGTTCAGTACCTTTAAGCAGGTAGTGCTTATAACCTCATGTTTGTGTCCTACTCCTTCACAACTCCCTTCTCATGTACCTTCATTCAGCACCTTTAGGCAGGTAGTGATTATCACCTCATGTTTGTGTCCAACTCCTTCACAACTCCCCTCTCATGTACCTCGGTTTAGCACCTTTAAGCAGGTAGTCCTTATAACCTGATGTTTGTGTCCTATTCCGTCACAACTCCCTTCTCATGTACTTCTGTTCAGAACCTTTAAGCAGGTAGTGCTTATATCCTCATGTTTGCATTCTACTACTTCCCACCTCCCTTCTCATATACCTCTGTTCGGCGCCTTTAAGCTGGTAGTGATTATAACCTCATGTTTGTGTCCTACGACTTCACAGCTCCCCTCTCATGTACCGCTGTTGAGCACCTTTAAGCAGGTAGTGCTTATAACCTCATGTTTGTGTCCTACTCCTTCACAACTCCCTTGTCATGTACCTCTGTTCAGCACCTTTAAGCAAGTAGTGCTTATAACCTCATGTTTGCGTTCTACTACTTCCCAACTCCCTTCTCATGTACCTCTGTTCAGCACCTTTAAGCAGGTAGTGCTTATAACCTCATGTTTGTGTCCTACTCCTTCACAGCTCCCTTCTCATGTACCTCTGTTCAGCACCTTTAAGCAAGTAGTGATTATAACCTCATGTTTGTGTCCTACTACTTCACAACTCCCTTCTCATGTACCTCTCTTCAGCACCTTTAATCAGGTAAGGCTTATAACCTCATGTTTGTGTCCCACTCCTTCACAACTCCCTTCTCATGTACCTCTCTTCAGCACCTTTAAGCAGGTAGTGCTTATAACCGTATGTTTGTGTCCTCCTTCACAACTCCCTTCTCATATACCTCTGTTCAGCACCTTTAAGCAGGTAGTGCTTATAACCTCATGTTTGTGTCCTACTCCTTCACATCTCACTTCTCATGTACCTCTGTTCAGCACCTTTAAGCAGGCAGTGATTACAACCTTATTTTTGTGTCCTACTCCTTCACAACTCCTTTCTCATGTAGCTCTGTTCAGTACCTTTAAGCAGGTAGTGCTTATAACCTCATGTTTGTGTCCTACTCCTTCACAACTCCTTTCTCATGTAGCTCTGTTCAGCACCTTTAAGCAGGTAGTGCTTATAACCGCATGTTTGTGTCCTCCTTCACAACTCCCTTCTCATGTACCTCTTTTCAGCACCTTTAAGCAGGTAGTGCTTATAACCTCATATTCGTGTCCTACTCCTTCACAACACCCTTCTCATGTACCTTCATTCAGCACCTTTAAGCAGGTAGTGATTATAACCTCATGTTTGTGTCCAACTACTTCACACCTCCCTTATCATGTACCTCTGGTCAGCACCTTTAAGCAGGTAGTGATTATAACCTCATGTTTGTGCCCTACTCCTTCACATCTCCCTTCTCATGTACTTCTGTTCAGCACCTTTAAAGAAGTAGTGCTTATAACCTCATCTTTGTTTCCTACTCCTTCACAACTCCCTTCTCATGTACCTCTGTTCAGCACCTTTAAGCAGGTAGTGCTTATAACCTCATGTTTGTGTCCTACTACTTCACAACTCCCTTCACATGTACCTTTGTTCACCACCTTTAAGCAGGTAGTGATTATAACCTCATGTTTGTGTCCTACTACTTGACAACTCCCCTCTCATGTACCTCTGCTCAGCACCTTTAAGCAGGTAGTGCTTATAACCTCATGTTTGTGTCCTACTCCTTCGAAACTCCCTTCTCATGTACCTCTGTTCAGCACCTTCAAGCAGGTAGTGATCATAGCCTCATGTTTGTGTCCTACTCCTTCACAACTCCCTTCTCATGTACCTCTGTTCAGCACCATTAAGCAGGTAGTGCTTATAACCTCATATTTGTGTCCTACTCCTTCACAACTCCCTTCTCATGTAACTCTGTTCAGCACCTTTAAGCAGGCAGTGATTATAACCTCATGTTTGTGTCCTACACCTTCACACCTCCCTTCTCATGTACCTCTGTTCAGCACCATTAAGAAGGTAGTTATTATAACCTCATGTTTGTGTCCTAATCCTTCACAAATCCCTTCTCATGAACCTCTGTTCAGCACCTTTAAGCAGGCAGTGATTATAACCTCATGTTTGTGTCCTACACCTTCACACCTCCCTTCTCATGTACCTCTGTTCAGCACCTTTAAGAAGGTAGTTATTATAACCTCATGTTTGTGTCCTACTCCTTCAAAACTCCCTTGTCATGTACCTCTGTTCAGCACCTTTAAGCAGGTAGTGCTTATAACCTCATGTTTGTGTCCTACACCTTCACACCTCCCTTCTCATGTACCTCTGTTCAGCACCTTTATGCAGGTAGTGCTTATAACCTCATGTTTGTGTCCTACACCTTCACACCTCCCTTCTCATGTACCTCCATTCATCACCCTTATGCAGGTAGTGATTATAACTTTATGTTTGTGACCTACTACTTCACAACTCCCTTCCCATGTACCTCTGTTCAGCACCTTTAAGCAGTTAGTGCTTATAATCTCATGTTTGTGTCCTACACCTTCACACCTCCCTTCTCATGTACCTCCATTCATCACCCTTATGCAGGTAGTGATTATAACCTTATGTTTGTGACCTACTACTTCACAACTCCCTTCTCATATACCTCTTTTCAGCACATTTAAGCAGGTAGTGATTATAACCTCATGTTTGTGTCCTACTCCTTCACAACCCCCTTCTCATGTACCTCTGTTTAACACCTTTAAGTAGGTAGTGATTATAACCTCATGTTTGTGTCCAACTACTTCACATCTCACTTCTCATGTACCTCTGTTTAGCACCTTTAAGCAGGTAGTGATTATAACCTTATTTTTGTGTCCTACTCCTTCACAACTCCCTTCTCATGTACCTCTGTTCAGCACCTTTAAGCAGGTAGTGCTTATAACCTCATGTTTGTGTCCTACTCCTTCACAACTCCTTTCTCATGTACCTCTGTTCAGCACCTTTAAGCAGGTAGTGCTTATAACCACATGTTTGTGTCCTCCTTCACAACTCCCTTCTCATGTACCTCTTTTCAGCACCTTTAAGCAGGTAGTGCTTATAACCTCATATTTGTGTCCTACTCCTTCACAACTCCCTTCTCATGTGCCTTCATTCAGCACCTTTAAGCAGGTAGTGATTATAACCTCATCTTTGTGTCCAACTACTTCACACCTCCCTTCTCATGTACCTCTGGTCAGCACCTTTAAGCAGGTAGTGATTATAACCTCATGTTTGTGTCCAACTACTTCACACCTCCCTTCTCATGTACCTCTGGTCAGCACCTTTAAGCAGGTAGTGATTATAACCTCATGTTTGTGTCCAACTACTTCACACCTCCCTTCTCATGTACCTCTGGTCAGCACCTTTAAGCAGGTAGTGATTATAACCTCATGTTTGTGTCCTACTCCTTCACGTCTCCCTTCTCATGTAGTTATGTTCAGCACCTTTAAGCAAGTAGTGCTTATAACCTCATGTTTGCGTTCTACTACTTCCCAACTCCCTTCTCATATACCTCTGCTCAGCACCTATAAGCTGGTAGTGATTATAACCTCATGTTTGTGTCCTACTCCTTCACAACTCCCTTCTCATGTACCTCTGTTCAGCACCTTTAAGCAGGTAATGCTTACATCCTCATGTTTGTGTCCTACTCCTTCAGAACTCCCTTCTCATGTACCTCTGTTCAGCACATTTAAGCAAGTAGTGATTATAACCTCATGTTTGTGTCCTACTACTTCACAACTCCCTTCTCATGTACCTCTGTTCAGCACCTTTAAGCAGGTAGTGATTATAACCTCATGTTTGTGTCCTACTCCTTCAGAACTCCCTTCTCATGTACCTCTGTTCAGCACCTTTATGCAGGTAGTGATTATAACCTCATGTTTGTGTCCTACTACTTCACAACTCCCTTCTCATGTACCTCTGTTCAGCACCTTTACGTAGGTAGTGCTTATAACCTCATGTCTGTGTCCTACTCCTTCACAACTCTCTTCTCATGTACCTTCGTTCAGCACCTTTAAGCAGGTAGTTATTATAACCTCATGTTTGTGTCCAACTACTTCACAACTCCCTTCTCATGTACCACTGGTCAGCACCTTTAAGCAGGTAGTGCTTATAACCTCATGTTTGTGTCCTACTCCTTCACGTCTCCCTTCTCATGTACTTCTGTTCAGCACCTTTAAGCAAGTAGTGCTTATAACCTCATGTTTGCGTTCTACTACTTCCCAACTCCCTTCTCATGTACCTCTGTTCAGCACCTTTAAGCAGGTAGTCCTTATAACCTGATGTTTGTGTCCTATTCCGTCACAACTCCCTTCTCATGTACTTCTGTTCAGAACCTTTAAGCAGGTAGTGCTTATAACCTCATGTTTGCATTCTACTACTTCCCACCTCCCTTCTCATATACCTCTGTTCGGCGCCTTTAAGCTGGTAGTGATTATAACCTCATGTTTGTGTCCTACGACTTCACAGCTCCCCTCTCATGTACCGCTGTTGAACACCTTTAAGCAGGTAGTGCTTATAACCTCATGTTTTTGTCCTACTCCTTCACAACTCCCTTGTCATGTAACTCTGTTCAGCACCTTTAAGCAGGTAGTGCTTACAACCTCATGTTTGTGTCCTACTCCTTCACAGCTCCCTTCACATGTACCTCTGTTCAGCACCTTTACGTAGGTAGTGCTTATAACCTCATGTCTGTGTCCTACTCCTTCACAACTCTCTTCTCATGTACCTTCGTTCAGCACCTTTAAACAGGAAGTTATTATAACCTCATGTTTGTGTCCAACTACTTCACAACTCCCTTCTCATGTACCTCTGTTCAGCACCTTTAAGCAGGTAGTGCTTATAACCTCATGTTTGTGTCCTACTCCTTCACAACTCCCTTTTCATGTACCTTCATTCAGCACCTTTAGGCAGGTAGTGATTATCACCTCATGTTTGTGTCCAACTCCTTCACAAATCCCCTCTCATGTACCTCGGTTTAGCACCTTTAAGCAGGTAGTGCTTATAACCTCATGTTTGTGTCCTACTCCTTCACACCTCCCTTCTCATGTACCTCTGTTCAGCACCTTTAAGCAAGTAGTGCTTATAACTTCATGTTTGCGTTCTACTACTTCCCAGCTGCCTTCTCATATACCTCTGTTCAGCACCTTTAAGCTGCTTGTGATTATAACCTCATGTTTGTGTCCTACTCCTTTACAACTCCCTTCTCATGAACCTTTGTTCAGCACCTTTAAGCAGGTAGCCCTTATAACCTGATGTTTGTGTCCTATTCCGTCACAACTCCCTTCTCATGTACTTCTGTTCAGAACCTTTAAGCAGGTAGTGCTTATAACCTCATGTTTGCATTCTACTACTTCCCACCTCCCTTCTCATATACCTCTGTTCGGCACCTTTAAGCTGGTAGTGATTATAACCTCATGTTTGTGTCCTACGACTTCACAGCTCCCCTCTCATGTACCTCTGTTCAGTACCTTTAAGCAGGTAGTGCTTACAACCTCATGTTTGTGTCCTACTCCTTCACAACTCCCTTGTCATGTAACTCTGTTCAGCACCTTTAAGCAGGTAGTGCTTACAACCTCATGTTTGTGTCCTACTCCTTCACAGCTCCCTTCTCATGTACTTCTGTTCAGAACCTTTAAGCAGGTAGTGCTTATAACCTCATGTTTGTGTCCTCCTTCACAACTCCCTTGTCATGTAACTCTGTTCAGCACCTTTAAGCAGGTAGTGCTTATAACCTCATGTTTGGTCCTACTCCTTCACAACTCCCTTCACATGTACCTCTGTTCAGCACCTTTAAGCAAGTAGTGATTATAACCTCATGTTTGTGTCCTACTACTTCACAACTCCCTTCTCATGTACCTCTCTTCAACACCTTTAATCAGGTAAGGCTTATAACCTCATGTTTGTGTCCCACTCCTTCACAACTCCCTTCTCATGTACCTCTCTTCAGCACCTTTAAGCAGGTAGTGCTTATAACCGTATGTTTGTGTCCTCCTTCACAACTCCCTTCTCATATACCTCTGTTCAGCACCTTTAAGCAGGTAGTGCTTATAACCTCATGTTTGTGTCCTACTCCTTCAAGACTCCCTTCTCATGTACCTTTGTTCAGCACCTTTAAGCAGGTAGTGCTTATAACCTCATGTTTCATCCTACTCCTTCATAACTCCCTTCCCATATACCTCTGTTCAGCACCTTTAAGCTGGTAGTGATTATATAACCTCATGTTTGTGTCCTACTCCTTCACAACACCCTTGTCATGAACCTTTGTTTAGCACCTTTAAGCAAGTAGTGCTTATAACCTCATGTTTGCATTGTACTACTTCCCACCTCCCTTCTCATATACCTCTGTTCAGCACCTTTAAGCTGGTAGTGATTATAAACTCATGTTTGTGTCCTATGACTTCTCAAGTCCCCTCTGATGTACCTCTGTTCAGCACCTTTAAGCAGGTAGTGCTTATAACCTCATGTTTGTGTCCTACTACTTCACAACTCCCTTGTCATGTAACTCTGTTCAGCACCTTTAAGCAGGTATTGATTATAACCTCATGTTTCTGTCCTAAGACTTCACAACTCCCTTCTGATGTACCTCTGTTCAGAACCTTTAAGCAGGTAGATATTATAACCTGATGTTTGTGTCCTACTCCTTCAAAACTCCCTTCTCATGTAACTCTGTTCAGCACCTTTAAGCAGGTACTGCTTAAAACTTCATTTTTTGCCCTACTTCACAACTCCCTTCTCTTGTACCTCTGTTCAGCACATTTAAGCAGGTAGTGATTATAACCTCATGTTTCTGTCCTACAACTTCACAACTCCCTTCTGATGTACCTCTGTTTAGCACCTTTAAGCAGGTCGTACTTATAACCTCATGTTTGTGTCCTACTGCTTCACAATTCCCTTCTCACGTACCTCTGTTCAGCACCTTTAAGCGGGTAGTGATTATAACCTCATGTTTGTGTCCTACTACTTCACAACTCCCTTCTCATGTACCACTGTTCAGCACCTTTAAGCAGGTAGTGATAATAACCTCATGTCTGTGTCCTTATCCTTCACAACTCCTTTCTCATGTACCTCTGTTCAGCACCTTTAAGCAGGCAGTGATTATAACCTCATGTTTGTGTCCTACTACTTCACAACTCCCTTCTCATGTACCTCTGTTCAGCACCTTTAAGCAGGCAGTGTTTATAACCTCATGTTTATGTACTACTACTTCACAACTCCCTTCTCATGTACCTCTGTTCAGCACCTTTAAGCTGGTAGTGATTATAACCTCATGTGTGCAATCTACTACTTCCCACCTCCCTTCTCATATACGTTTGTTCAGCACCTTTAAGCTGGTAGTGATTATAACCTCATGTTTGTGTCCTACGACTCCACAACTCCCCTCTCATGTACCTCTGTTCAGCACCTCTAAGCAGGTAGTGATTATAACCTCATGTTTGTGTCCTACTACTTCACAACTCCCTTCTCATGTACCTCTGTTCAGCACCTTTAAGCAGGTAGTGCTTATAACCTCATGTTTGTGTCCTACTCCTTCACAACTCCCTTCTCATGTACTTCTGTTCAGCACCTTTAAGCAAGTAGTGCTTATAACCTCATGTGTGCAATCTACTACTTCCCACCTCCCTTCTCATATACGTTTGTTCAGCACCTTTAAGCTGGTAGTGATTATAGCCTCATGTTTGTGTCCTACGACTCCACAACTCCCTTCTCATGTACCTCTGTTCAGCACCTCTAAGCAGGTAGTGATTATAACCTCATGTTTGTGTCCTACTACTTCACAACTCCCTTCTCATGTACCTCTGTTCAGCACCTTTAAGCAAGTAGTGCTTATATCCTCATGTTTGTGTCCTACTCCTTCACAACTCCCTTCTCATGTACCTCTGTTCAGCACCTTTAAGCAAGTAGTGCTTATATCCTCATGTTTGTGTCCTACTCCTTCAAAACTCCCTTGTCATGTACCTCTGTTCAGCACCTTTAAGCAGGTAGTGATTATAACCTCATGTTTGTGTCCTACTACTTCACAACTCCCTTCTCATGTACCTCTGTTCAGCACCTTTAAGCAGGTAGTGATTATAACCTCATGTTTGTGTCCTACTCCTTCACAACTCCCTTCTCATGTACCTCTGTTCAGCACCTTTAAGCAGGTAGTGATTATAACTTCATGTTTGTGTCCTACTACTTCACATCTTACTTCTCATGTACCTCTGTTCAGCACCTTTAAGCAGGTAATGCTTATAACCTCATGTTTGTGTCCTACTACTTCACAACTCCCTTCACATGTACCTCTGTTCAGCACCTTTAAGCATGTAGTGATTATAACCTCATGTCTGTGTCCTTCTGCTTCACACCTCCCTTCTCATATACCTCTGTTCAGCACCTTTAAGCTGGTAGTGATTATAACCTCATGTTTGTGTCTTACTACTTCACAACTCCTTTCACATGTACCTCTGTTCAGCACCTGTAAACAGGTAGTGATTATAACCTCATGTTTTTGTCAAACTCTGTCACAACTCCCTTCTCATGTACCTCTGTTCAGCACCTTTAAGCAGGTAGTGCTTATAACCTCATGTTTATGTACTACTACTTCACAACTCCCTTCTCATGTACCTCTGTTCAGCACCTTTAAACAGGTAGTGATTACAACCTCATGTTTGTGTCCTACTACTTCACAACTCCCTTCTCATATACCTCTGTTCAACACCTTTAATCAGGTAATGCTTATAACCTCATGTTTGGTTTGTACTCCTTCACAACTCCGTTCTCATGTACCTCTGTTCAGCACCTTTATGCAGGTAGTGATTATACCTCATGTTTGTGTCCTACTACTTCCCAACTCCCTTCTCATGTACCTCTGTTCAGCACCTTTAAGCAGGTAGTGATTATAACCTCATGTTTGTGTCTTACTACTTCACAACTCCTTTCTCATGTACCTCTGTTCAGCACCTTTAAGCAGGTAGTGCTTATAACCTCATGTTTGTGTCCTACTCCTTCACAACTCCCTTCTCATGTACCTCTTTTCAGCACATTTAAGCAGGTAGTGCTTATAACCGAATGTTTGTGTCCTACTCCTTCACAACTCCCGTCTCATGTACTTCTGTTCAGCACCTTTAAGCAAGTAGTGCTTATAACCTCATGTTTGCATTCTAGTACTTCCCACCTCCCTTCTCATATACCTTTGTTGAGCACCTTTAAGCAGGTAGTGCTTATAACCTCATGTTTGTGTCCTACTACTTCACAACTCCCTTCACATGTACCTCTGTTTAGCACCTTTAAGCAGGTAGTGATTATAACCTCATGTTTGTATCCTACTCCTTCACAACTCCCTTCTCACGTACCTCTGTTCAGTACCTTTAAGCAGGTAGTGCTTATAACCTCATGTTTGTGTCCCTCTCAACTTCCTTCTGATGTACCTCTGTTCAGTACCTTTATGGAGGTAGTGCTTATAACCTCATGTTTGTGTCCTACTCCTTCACAACTCCCTTCTCATGTACCTCTGTTTAGCACCTTTAAGCAGGTCGTGATTATAACCGAATGTTTGTGTCCTACTCCTTCACAACTCCCTTCTCATGTACCTCTGTTCAGCACCTTTAAGCAGGTAGTGATTATAACCTCATTTTATGTCCTACTTCACAATTTCTTGTCTTGTACCTCTCTTCAGCTCCTTTAAGCAGGTAGTGATTATAACCTCATGTTTGTGTCCTACTACTTCACAACTCCCTTCACATGTACCTCTGTTCAGCACCTTTAAGCAGGTAGTGCTTATAACCTCATGTTTGTGTCCTACTCCTTCACAACTCCATTCTCATGTACCTCTGTTCAGCACCTTTAAGCAGGTAGTGCTTATAACCTCACGTTTGTGTCCTACTCATTCACAACTCCATTCTCATGTACCTCTGTTCAGCACCTTTAAGCAGGTAGTGATTATAACCTCATGTTTGTGTCCTACGACTTCACAACTCCCTTCTCATGTACCTCTGTTCAACACCTTTAAGTAGGCAATGCTTATAACCTCATGTTTGTACCCTACTTCACAACTCCCTTCTCATGTACCTCTGTTTAGCACCTTTAAGCATGTAGTGATTATAACCTCATGTTTGTGTTCTACTACTTCCCAACTCCCTTCTCATGTACCTCTGTTTAGCTTCTTTAAGTAGGTTGTGATTATAACCTCATGTTTGTGTCCTACTCCTTCACAACTCCCTTCTCATGTACCTCTGTTCAGCACCTTTAAGCAGGTAGTGATTATAACCTCATTTTATGTCCTACTTCACAATTTCTTGTCTTGTACCTCTCTTCAGCTCCTTTAAGCAGGTAGTGATTATAACCTCATGTTTGTGTCCTACTACTTCACAACTCCCTTCACATGTACCTCTGTTCAGAACCTTTAAGCAGGTAGTGCTTATAACCTCATGTTTGTGTCCTACTCCTTCACAACTCCGTTCTCATGTACCTCTGTTCAGCACCTTTAAGCAGGTAGTGCTTATAACCTCACGTTTGTGTCCTACTCATTCACAACTCCATTCTCATGTACCTCTGTTCAGCACCTTTAAGCAGGTAGTGATTATAACCTCATGTTTGTACCCTACTTCACAACTCCCTTCTCATGTACCTCTGTTTAGCACCTTTAAGCATGTAGTGATTATAACCTCATGTTTGTGTTCTACTACTTCCCAACTCCCTTCTCATGTACCTCTGTTTAGCTTCTTTAAGTAGGTTGTGATTATAACCTCATGTTTGTGTCCTACTCCTTCACAACTCCCTTCTCATGTACCTCTGTTCAGCACCTTTAAGCAGGTAGTGATTACAACCTCATGTTTGTGTCCTACTCCTTCACAACTCCCTTCTCATGTACCTCTGTTTAGCACCTTTAAGCAAGTAGTGATTATAACCTAATGTTTGTATCCTACTCCTTCACAACTCCCTTCTCATGTACCTCTGTTCAGCATCTTTAAGCAGGTAGTGATTATAACCGCATGTTTGTGTCCTACTCCTTCACAACTCCCTTCTCATGTACCTCTGTTCAGCATCTTTAAGCAGGTAGTACTTATAACCTCATGTTTGTGTCCTACTCCTTCACAACTCTTTTCTCATGTACCTCTGTTCAGCACCTTTAAGCAGGTAGTGATTACAACCTCATGTTTGTGTCCTACTCCTTCACAACTCCCTTCTCATGCACCTCTGTTCAGCACCTTTAAGCAGGTAATGCTTACAACCTCATGTTTGTGTCCTACTCCTTCACAACTCCCTTCTCATGCACCTCTGTTCAGCACCTTTAAGCAGGTAGTGATATAACCTCATGTTTCTTCAAATTGACTTGCTTTTTCTCTGATAAGAGTTTTGTATGATATATTTTGTAGATTTCTGTATTATTTTGTACTACACTCTTTTTTGACTTGTTTTTTTTATGTAAGCATGTTAAATGCATTTTTGCTAATATATGTTTATGACTACTTGGAGTCAACTAATTGTTACTGTTGCGGGGCTTTTTTCCCCAGGTCTCCACTGAAAATAGGCGGCTTTGTATTAGGGAAGCACCATGCATTCTGTGCATAAGTGGGTGAGTCCATCATGACTGATAGTGGAAAACACCTGATGACTGGCATGTATGCCAATGTCTGTATGACATCATGCATACATTGTTGAGTATGGATTCGAGTATGTGGAAAGACATGCATTGTTACATACCACAGCTTTTCTTACATTCAGCAGGTTATGAAGGCATGTCCTTTTCAATGTTAGTTAAGCAAGAAAATGCCTTAATTAAACAGAAAGGAAAGAAATGCTGCAGTGTGTCGTACACTGGAAGTGATTAGGTGCAAATGCAGACCCTCACACATACTACATGATTTCTGTTCAGTGCACTTTGCTGAAGTTTGGTATTTTAAACATTAACTAATGGCAGTAAGGAACGCAAATACACAGGTGCATTTACATACTATGCCACATGCACAGGTGCATTTACATACTATGCCACATGCACAGGTGCATTTACATACTATGCCACATGCACAGGTGCATTTACATACTATGCCACATGCACAGGTGCATTTACATACTATGCCACATATACTGTTTCCAAACATATCGAAATAGAAGTGGTGCCCTGTCTCAGAAGGCTCTGCCTCCTTTTTTTTTTCCTTTAGGAGGTGTATCAAGCATATTAGTGGCACAGCTGATATGAAATAATAAATCTTTACCTACAATTAAGATATCAAACTGTTTGCCAGAACTGGAGTGCAACCTGTTCCTTATTTATGTAAATTTTAAATTCTATAATGGAAAAGGTAGCTAGTTTTCCTGAGTTGCATCTCTTCTGTGATATTACTAATGTTCCCAGCTCAGAAAAGTTCTGGAATTGTGTTCTATTGTGGTTTAGACAATGGGCTTACTGTTCATCAGTGTCCTGATTGGAAAACGAGCAATTCTCCAGAGTATTAATATACAAGTAATGCCCGCTGACAAACAAGTCCACTGCTTCATGGCAGCATATCAAGCTGCCATGGAGCTCAGACTGAGAAAACAGAATGGCCGCCATTATTTTACGCTTGCTAAGCAGCGCTTTTGCTGTTTAGCGAGTGTAAAATATTAAAAAACAACAAAAAGGTGTGTGTGTGTTTATGTCTGTTTGAGTGTATGCTTGCATATCAGTGAAAGTGAGAGCAAGCGATCCATTATTTTACACTTGCTAAGCAACATTTTTGCTGTTTAGCGAGTGTAAAATTAAAAAAAATTTTAAATAAAGTGCGTGTGTATGAGTATATGAGAGTAATAGAGAGCGATCAATCTAGTGAAACAGAAAAGTGTTTGTTTATGCTTCTGTCTGCATGTGTGCATGAATGCATGCATGAAAGCAGAGAGAGTGTGTGTGTGTGTGTGTGTGTGTGTGTGTGTGTGTGTGTGTGTGTGTGTGTGAGAGACAGAGACATCGAGAGAGTGAATGAGAAACCGAGAGTGATGTGTTTGTGAGTGAATGCATGTATGTAAACAGAGGAGGCTGCGGGTGAGAACAATCAAGAGAGAGAGTGAGACTGAATGTGTGTATAAAAGCAGAGGAGGCTGCAGGTGAGAGCGATCAAGAGAGAGAGTGAGACTGAATGTGTGTATGAAAGCAGAGGAGGCTGCGGGTCAGAGCGATCAAGAGAGAGAGTGAGACAATGTGTGTATGAAAGCAGAGGCTGCGGGTGAGAACGATCAAGAGAGAGAGTGAGACAATGTGTGTATGAAAGCAGAGGATGCGGGTGAGAGCGATCAAGAGAGAGAGTGAGACTGAATGTGTGTATGAAAGCAGCTGGAGACTGTGAGAGATTGAGAAAGAGGGCGAGACCGATCTTGTGTGAGTGAATGTGTGTATGAAAGCAGAAGTGACTGTGTGTGTATATGTGTGTGTGTGAAAGCAGAAGAGGCTGTGTATGTGTGTATGGGAGAGAGAATGGGCTGTATGTAAAATTGTTGTGTTTCATTTGCTTACTATTTTTAAGCACTATATTATTTTTTTATATATGTTTGATGTAAAATGCTTCCTCCAACACCATTAACATATATTACAGGAAGCTTAAAACAGTAGGCAGAGAAACAATTTTTACATTAAAAAAAAAAAAAAAACATATATATATATATATATATATATATATATATATATATATATATATATAAAAATAGTACTTAAAAAATAAATAAGCAAATAAAACTACAATTTTAAAGAGATCCCATTCTCCTAGCGCAATAATGCCCTCCAGGGTGTGTGTTAATGTGTAATTAATGCCCTTCCAGGGTTGTAGAGGCCCTCCACCTGTGGTGTTGGGACTAATAACACCCCTGGGCAAGCGTTAGTTACAAATTAACACACACCCTGGAGGGCATTATTGTCTGTGTGTAGTGTAACTGTTGCACGGTATAAGCAAGTACTTCTCGTTTTTCATATTTAATGTGCAATTCAATGATCTGAAAGTAATGTTTTGATTAAAAATGTGCAAACAGTTGACATTCTGTTTTCACCTCTCAGTTGTAGTGCATCCATTACAAATTTTTGTATGTTGTCATGGATGTGAAAGTTATGTTTTGATTATAACGTACATCTTCACTTGACAGGCTGTGCATGTTTTTTTTTCACCTGCCAGTATTAATGTATTCATTTCAATTGTTTTTTTGTTTTGTTTTTTAAGTCATAGCACCTAATGTTTGGCTAGCTATCCAAGTGCATAAACTCTGAAGCCTGCTGACAAGAAGTTGTTATATTACTTAACAATGAATATTCTTTAGAATGCAAGACACTTCTTAATGTACTTCAAAACATGTTCTGTTTAGAAAATACTCTTTTTTGTATGACATTACTTTGATTGGATTGGTTAATTTTATAATTAATCTTCAGGCTAATTGTAAATATTGTACATTGTTAGTAAATTTGTTTTAATCATTAGACACTGTATTAATAAGTTATATGATAAATCTTTTTTGAAAAATCAATAAAAACTATTTGAGTAAAAAAAAAAAAACATGTTCTGTTTGCCTAACGATCTAAGGAATGGTAAGTGAATAACTGGGATTACTTACTGTTAAAATACTGCATGGCATGATGCATGACTTTTGGAAGATGTACTCTGTGCAGAACAGTAACACGTTTTGGAACTTACGTGTTATCACAACTAGATTTCTAACCTGGTCTTTCGGCTATTCCCAGTTAGGGGCCGCCACAGCAGAACTCCGGTCCTCTAATGATTGGCAGTGGAGTTTTACAGTACCGAGGTGCCAGACCGACGCCCAACCTTCAAAGAAGGCACTCCCACGCATCCACGCGCCTACCTGCATGTCTTTAACTTCACTCGACTGTGGGGAGAACCGGGTATAATTCATAATGTTATTGCGGAAGGAGTTTTTTCAAGTAAAAAGGGTTGTGCAAAGTCCAAATTAGTATTGTATCACATGGGTTCTGAAACAGGAACAGGAATAATGGCAAAATTATTCTAGCTGGGTAGCGTCCTTTACCGACCACATTTAATGAAAAGTAGAAGGAATCTGGCTGCTGCTACAGATAGGGCGTTAAATGTGAATTGTATATAATTAGTTACTGACTTCAATCCTGACATCATCCTGCCGATTTGCTAAAAAGCCACACATTTTATGAGGGCCAGACCAAAAAAATGTGTCAAAAAGCTGGACATTGTGTGAAAATCCGAACAGTTGACAGGTATACATAGGTGCAATGGCAGTCACACAGAAGTGGGAAGTATGTACAGTAGAGCAATCAGTTGCAGTATGAACAGAAGCAGCAGTTTTGTTTAATTTCTGATTGAGGTAATATGATCTCTGTATGTAACAAAATAAAAATAACTGAAGGGAAGCTTTGCCGAGTTCTGATTCCATTTCGCAGGCGCTTTCCAAACACTGAGGCCGTTGACAATGTGCTCTCATTCCCCCACAACAGAAACATCACTATTCACACAGGCAGACATATGAATATTTGGTATTTTCAATAGGCCATCCGGGTTTCTTGGAGGGGAGGCGTGGTTTGGGCAGGACTTGCTACTGCGCAGCCTGCGCTCTCATTACAGCTGAGTCAGTCCGCCTCCAGGCATTTCTGCAGTTACCTCCTAGTGTGCCTCTAAGCATCAGATATTGATTGTTCATAGAGGCATTAATAATTCCCAAACTGTGCTACATGCAATGTATCAGAATATTTTATCTTGAAGCATACATGATGAGAAACACTACTGTATGGGTATTTGTTGGCACTATTAGGTGCTACCTTCATTTTAAAGACTCAAGCCACACCCACTGGCACTTAAAAGTACACACTCAAAAGAGCTGGAGGGAATGAGTGAGACAGAACAAAGCTAAAATAATTGTGACAAAGAACCAAATATGGAACATCTGTTAAAATATTACGCTAATTTACTAGTTAACAGAACATGTTTTGCATGAACAGAGATTTGCTTATCAAGAAATAAGAAAAGCTGATATTTCGCGCCTCGGGGATTTACCACAAAATCAAAAAATGTTACTGCAAAAAGATGAGGCAAAGCGTTCGCTTCTGGAACGTCAGTTTCCTCAGAGGGGTTATAAAACACATTAATCTGTGCTCCTGCTGTACTTTCCAAAGGTATGTTACTTTACCACGGAGCGCTACAAATCCAGCAGATATTAGAAGAAAAAAGGCAAAGCGTGCCACCAGCGCAGCACGTCGCGCTGAATTCCGCGCAGCTTTGGGCGTGCCCACAGTGAATGACACGCGTAACGGGCGGGGAAAGCTAAGAAGAGTGGCAGTCATGCTAATTCGCATGTCACGCATGCATACATTACTGACACTGAAATAAAAAGATAGGAATAGAAGGTTCCGAACAAATACGTTAAAATCACATAACATTACCAGCAGATTAACTGTCCCTGAAGCTTTACAGTGAGCCATTGTTACCCCAAGCTAGGGCTAATTTATGTCACCCACTCTATACTCCCGGTGGCACTGTTGAATATTCATGCACTGCTTGGGGCGGGCTTTGCTAATACGCATCTGATTACCTGACGAATATTCATAAGAACAGCGACGACATCCCACGAATAGTTATTCGTTATTCCAACACGACATCACTGCGCGTCTGTGAAAGGATCTATCTACAGTGAGGCCTCAACGTCTGCCAGTGCTGTACTTTCCAAACGTATTATTTCGCTATGGAGCTGTACGAATTTGTATTTGAAAAACTGTTGGACGTTTTAACCTGCTCGCGGTGTAAGGATCTGTTCTCCAATCCTGTAATTATGGACTGCGAACATAATATCTGCTTGAGTTGTGTTGAAGATATAACGTCCAAAGAGAACGAGGAGGGCGGCTCGTATCGCTGTCCTCTGTGTCTTCGTCAGGGGGAATTGAAAGACTATATTTATAATCGTCAGCTCGGTACAGTGGCTGCAGTTACAAATACAATGAAACAAGTAATCTCAGTGGGCTACAATACTGTCCGCAAGCTAACGGGTGACCGGGACAGCATGGTAAGGAGTGAAAACGCGCGCTCGAAGGCCTCTTTTATAACCCGTCACTCCCTGGGTAGCCGTCATCCCACTTACATGACTCCAGGGGGCGCACTATTACGTAACTTCACCATGGAGCTCTACAGATCTGCATTTGAGAAAGTTGTGGACGTTTTAACCTGCCAATGGTGTAAGAATCTGTTCTGGGACCCGATCATGATGGACTGCGGACACAATGTTTGCTTGCCCTGTGCTGCAGATATAGAGTCTAAAGAGGAAGGGGGCTGTTACTGTCCTTTGTGTGGATATAAGCAGGTACCGGGCTATTCTTGTAACCATCAACTTAGTAAAGCGGCTGTACTTGCAAACGTAATGAAAGAAATAATCTCAGGGGGGGACAGCACTGCCCCCAGAGTAAACAGTGACCGGGACATTCGAGTACGGAGTGAAGACGCTTACTCCTCGGCTAGTACAGAGCTTCCCTGTAGCATGGAGCGGTACAAATCGGTGTTTGAAACCCTTATGGATGTTTTAACGTGCCCGTGGTGTAAGGGTATGTTCAATGAGCCTGTCATCATGGAGTGCGGGCACAATTTCTGCAAGACCTGCTCTGGATACATACTGTCCAAAGACGAAAAGGAAGGGGGCTGCTGTTACTGCCCTCTCTGCCAAGCGGAGCTGAAACCGGAAAAGTATATTTACAACAGTCAGCTCGGTAAAGCGGCTGTAGTTGCAAAAGTAGTAAAAGACGTAGTTCCATGGTGGTACATAACTGTCCCCAGAATGGCCAGTCAACGGAATAGTCGGGTACGTAGTGCAGACGAACAATCCGAGGTCTCTTTTGTAGCCCGTCACTCCAAGGTTAGTATGGAGCCTCCCCCTAATATGGAGCTCTGCTCATCGGCGATTGAATCCCTTGTGGACGTTTTAACCTGCCAGCGGTGTAAGAATCTGTTCACAGACCCTGTCATCATGAACTGCGGACACAGTTCCTGCTTGAGCTGTACTGCAAATGAGTCCACAGAAGAAGGGGGCTGGCACTGTCCTCAGTGTCAAGATGAGCAGAGCTTGGATTATTCTAGTAACCATCAGCTTGGTAAAGCGGCTCTAGTTGTAACTGTCATCAAAAAAGTAATGTCAGGGGGGTCCAGCACTGCCCCCGGATTGACTAGTGGCCAGGACAGTGGGGTAGAAAGTGAAGACGCAGGATCGGAGGCCTCTTTTGTAACCGGTTACTCCATGCCTAGTATGGAGCCTCCCCCTACCATGGCACCATATAAGGGTTTTACAAACAAACCACGCTCCTTGCCTGGTTCTGTAGGCTCACCTTATTTCATGGCTGGCATGGAGCCTCCCCTTGGTATGGTACCGGATAAAATAAGGAAACGCACCTACTCACCTTATTCTATGGGATCACCTTGCTCCGTCGCCAACATGGAGCCTCCCCTTAGTATGGTATCGGATAAAGGTTTTATAAAGAAACGCACCTTCCCACCTTATTCTGGAGGATCACCTTGCTCCATCCCTAACATGGACCCTCCCCCAAGTATGGTACCGGATAAAGGTTTTATAAAGAAACGCACCTTCTCACCTTATTCTGTGGGAGCATCTTATTCTGTAGGATCACCTTGCTCCATCCCTAACATGGAGCCTCCCCCAAGTATGGTACCGGATAAAGAATTTATAAAGAAACGCACCTTCTCACCTTATTCTGTGGGAACGGCTTATTCTGTAGGATCACCTTGCTCCATGCCTAACATGGAGCCTCCCCACAGTATGGTACCGGGTAAAGAATTTATAAAGGAACGCACCTTCTCACCTTATTCTGTGGAATCAGGTTGGTCCGTCGCTGGCCCGGAGCCTCCTCCCAGCATGGACCCCGGGGCCGAATTTGAAGGAATGTCCTTTCCTGGTGACCACGAAGGGTCTGAATACTTATAGCCACACTTGTTATCTAAATCTTCTCTGACCAACAGGAGGCACCGCTACCTGCTGTGGCGGTACTGACCACAGTTATCCAGCTTAAGTGATACATAAATGAGACCCATGTAGACAACACGTCCAGGTGTACTGAATAGTTCTAAATCTTCTCTGACCCAACAGGAGGCACCTATACCTGGTCTGGCCGTACTGACCACAGTTATCCAGCTTAAGTGATGCATAAATGAGACCTATGTAGACAACACGTCCAGATATACTGAATAGTTCTGTCAGCACTGAGACACCGAACATTCTTCTCCGACTGAGTCCGGGCCCTGAATGCTATACTGTAATGGACGGGCCGAAGATGACACCCCCATCCCAGAGCGGAACCACCGGATTTGTGACATAAATACTACTAAAGGTGGCACCATGACTGCAGGAGAACGGAACGTGTGACTTGTCTTGTGCTCGCATATGTAGGCATCCACAGCAAATGAGATGTAGATATACCTGAAACTTTTAATTTTTGTTTATACTTTATGACCACGGAGTTCCGTGTACCTTTCTGCCGGAATGTTGTTGTTTTTTTTCCTACTACGATGTTAGCTTTGTGCTGTAAGGTTTGTTTTGAGGCCTAAAACTGTCAATGGGAGGGAAGGTAGGAGAATAGATTAAATACAGTGTTGTAGCGGGAGCTTTTCTTCTTTGAAACTATGGCCTGTCTGCTCCTCCGTGGCCAGTGTGCTGAAATTTTACTTTAATTCTGCACAGAAAGGTGAGGAGGTCAATATGTGTTTGACGTGTAAGTACATTAAAAGTATGAACATGGTAGTTATTGTAGTAGTGTTTGACAGTTGAATTTACAGACACTACATTTCTTCTTAGAACACGTTCTGCTTCGTGTTTATAAAGCTCAGTGCATTTTCAAAACGTTGTGACAAGCTTTTTTTCTGAGACTGCTGTTTCCTGTTCTCTCTAAATAATTACGTTTTAGTTTCTATGCTTAGAATGCATGTGATATTAACTTGTGTGCCACTGTGTTTTGTATTTTTTGTTTGTTTACAAACGTCTTAAAAGATTTACGCGAATGGGGTAATGCATGTTGTTGAGTTAAGAATGACAGGAGGAGGTATAACAGTTATCTTAGTAATTACGATTAATTTTTTAAGCAGTACTACATAGGTGATATGTGAAAGGTGTGTAACCAGAAAATTCCACCATATGCTTAAACTCATTGACTAAATGCTGCCCCTTGTATTGAGTAAGTGTACACATTATTTTCATCCATTCCCAGAAAAAAGTTTGATATTGTGTTTTTATTTACAGTAAGCAAGTTATGTATATGTTTGAGACATTCATTTATGTAGCTGTAGAAATAATATGGTCTGAAAAAATTAAAATGTTTCAGAGTGATGCAAATAAAAATGTACTGTGTAGAGTGCGATTGTGTGACAAAGTTCTTATCTCTGACAGTGGTAGTTTGGGACGGATATAATGTTATCCTGTCCAAAAGTAAAAGTTGAACGGAGTAACGTTAATAAAATATATTGGTGTTTAACCAAACAAAAAACGAAAAGCTGCGTTATCAGATTTGGTTGCATTTCTTTTCATTTGGTTGCTACGGGGGAAGGGGAAATAACGCGAGTTTTGAGCTGAAAGCCAGTACTTTCTCATGTCTTTTAACTAGGTGTATGTAAAATGTAATAATGACTTTTCCTTTTTAAAATATTATGCAGCAAAATACTTTTTACGCCATCTGGTTATATTAACACCAACAAGACATGAGAAGTGACGAGCATCCGCTTAAAAAGTGTTGCCCCGATAACAAGTACCAAACTGATGTTTGGCCAGTCCGATTATTATAAAAAAGTAGCCACAGATCCTTCAAGTGACGCAGTTATAAAAGCAAGCGATTACAATAGCTGAAGTTTTAGACCGATAATTTTAATTGTGATAAGCAGTGTCTGTGTTAAGGCATACTTTGACATAATCCGATCATTATCATTGCTGTTATAAGTCTTTTTGCGTGGCCCCTTTGTGCGAACGTGTGCATGATTTGCTGTGTATTCAGAGGATTGTGGGAACGTAAGACATTAAGGGCTGGTCAGACTGCGCAGAAGTACGCGTGGTCTGTGATTCACGCATCCCTCTCAACTGTCCAGATTTGCCCGCATTTTTTGCCTCGTTTGGTCTGTTCCTCATAAAATTTGTGAGATTCTGGCAAATTATTGGGGTGATCTGAAGATTGACGTCACTAAGTAATGACATGCATAATACAAAAATCCTGTTCTAGCAACTTTGTAAGTTTATAAGAACAGTATTTAAAATGCGTTCCCGTTTTCGAGCCTTTGTCTCCCCATTATTTCAGGCTTTGTCGAGATTGTAGATTAGTACCTCGCTTTTTCTGACTACACTTTTCAAAGGAAAAAATGATAAAAGAAAGGAATAATGGCACACTGCTTCCGCTCCCATTATTAAACGCAACTGGCTGCTATTATCTAATGTGTAATAACCCAGTATTTAATCCATGAAGGGAATACGTTATTGGCAGATACTTGCATGACTTGTACATACACAAAAACAAGGCTCTTACTCTCATTTCTGCATGGGTTAAACTGAACTGGAAGGGTGTATAATTCAGAGGCATTTGTGATTCCGTTTCATGTTGGCAACTTCTGGGAGGATTACAGCGTTTGTGTGTTAGTGCCGCCATGTACAAAGATTGCACTCCCTGTTTGAGTGCTTTTCCCATTTTAACGTATGTTACATGACTGCTTAATATCTTTACATAGCATGCTTAATGATCCACTGCAAGCAGCAGTAGTCGGGAATAAGAAAAGGGACTAAGGTAAAAGAAATCACACGAAAGCCAGGCCTCTACAATTTCGTACAGTTAAGAAGGGAAATCCGCTTCAGGGGTAACTGCTGTGTGATAATTGCGTGTTGCCCCAGTAACGGAAAAGATTTGCTTTGGTTTCCCAAAAGATACTGCCTTAAACTTAAAACCATTATGCATGGCATTTTTGCGAATGATTTACAGCAGTCAGAACCGTACAGAATGAGTGTGTTGCCCCGATAACGGAAATGTACCGAAAAAATACAAAAACGTTATTTAAGAAAAGTGGCTCTGTACTGTTCTTCCACGGCTGGTAGTATCCCGTTGCCTAGTTTTCATGTACTGCGCATGTGTGGGACTTGCATACGCAGTACATCAGTGCTTTGAAAATGAAGCAATGGAGAAGTCTCCATTGCTGTGTTTTTTAATAAAAAAAAAAAAATAAGTTTCGGCTACTTAGAGGAAATGCAAAAAAAAAATCAGGTACGTGTTTTTTAGTTTTAAATAACGTACCAGAGTTTCTTTGTATTTCATCTATGCTGCCTCTCTGGCACTGTCCGGAGTCTGGACTATAGATTTCTTTTTAATTAAATTATGGAATATACGAATGTAAAGAAGCCTTTGTGACCAGACCTTTTTCTGTTGGTTTATTCTGGGGTATGGTACCAAATGCTTACAGGTGAGACAGAGAGGGGGGGTATGGTACCACATGCTTACAGCTGTTTCTCCTTACCTTCATGTTCATGTATACCAAGGATATTCTTGCAGTTGTACAGTAATTTTATATGTAGTATTGTTTGTTTGTCACCTTTTCTAAACTACATTCATGTCTGCTGTCGTATAGCAATACATTTATGAATATGTTCTATTTTCTATGACTAGTTTCCTGATACTAGTCTAAAGATTGTCTAATGTAGTCAACAGGCAGGTAAGTAAATTATTGGAGAATAATTTACTGTCTGAAGGGAAACCTAAATGTATCACAGGATAAAACCATAACATTGTAAGTTCATAAGTTTAATCCTGGTTATTTAGATATTCACACTGTGAGCAAAGATTTTATAGAACATAATGCTCCTATCCAAAAGTATAGCAATATATTGCAGTGTTAAGCATAATTGTAATTCTTTGAACTGTCACCTTGTGTCAAAGATGTAGTTTAAATTAGGCCCTCTGTTCCGATCACGTAATGAACAAAATGGTCCTTAAGAATTCATGTGTTAATGAGGACATTGCTAACACTGAGGGCGTCTATACATTAACCATTTTCTGTCAAATGTCTGTTCAACTAATTCAGTGGTAAATCTTACAAAATCTCTACAGTGTGTGCTTTGTATTATGCATCCATGATGTTTAGGTAGCAAACTGAAATGCAGCAACTTCTTGAAAATAAAAGTATTTCGGCTTTTCCCGTTAGGGGTCACCACAGCGGAACTCCAGTCTGCTAATAATTGGCAGTGGATTTTTACAGTGCCTAGTTGCCAGCCCAACCTTTAATGGAAGGCACACCCTTTCATGCACGCACCTACCTGCATGTCTAAACGACATGCAGACTCCACACAGAAGGCGCTCCAGTTGAGAATTTGACAGTCCCAAGAAAAATGTGTTAAAACACAAGTATGTAGTGAAATTGAGACCAAGTAGAAAATTATTATATATGTGTTTGGCACTGAATACCTGTAAGCATTCTCACTCTTGTATAACACCTGCTTAAACACACACCTTCATATACACAAACGAGCATACATGCACGCATTCGCAAGCACATACACAGATGAGCACACAGAAGTTGCAAGCATTCACACACATCATAAACGGGCATATATGAAGATGAGCGCGCACACACACTGCTCTGTAATTCAGAAATAACATAAAAAAAGAACCAACATCCCTGTCATGGCAATAATGCTATGAAGTATGAATATTAGAATCTACTCATGTCGGTAACTTGCCCCCCAAGCATTGATTAGCATAATTTGGCAATAATTTTTATGTTTTTAGCTGGAAGTGGCGGAGGAGCTAGGGGAAGAAGTAAAATATTCTTCGTCTGGTCACTGACATCACACTGCTGCTCTCCGACTCGAGTAGTGCTGCTGCCTGGTGCTCTGCTGCACACGGGAGTCAGCATGACTGACGTTTGGTCATTGACATCACACCGCTGCTGTGACTCTAGTCTGACTACTGCTGCGTGGTGCTGTGCTGCGCTGCGCACGGAGTCTGCATGACTGAAATGAAAAGACTATGGCTTGCTTTGGGACAGGGTAGCCTTGCTAACTGTCAGAGTTGATTTGACTTCCACTTCTAATTTAAGAAAAAAATACTGTTGGGTCTGTTGCTCTCTCATGGTCCAACTCCCTCCACTGTAGCCTGTTTTAGTCTAGTCCCAAAGTCCTGATCCTGAAGCGACCCTCACAAACTCCAAGTCTCTGACTCTTATTTGAAAGCACTTGTCTTTAGCTTAACTGCTGCTGCACCGAAGTCCGATTAGCATGCCTAATGTAACACATTGCTGCTGCCCAAACATAAACGTAAACATACAGCCAATGAATGAGTCAGTTATACTCCAAGCCCTCAGCAGAATTCTGACAGGCTGCTCTTGATGCTGACATAATCACTCACATGACAGCAGCAGAAAAATCGCAGAGAAAAAAATTTTAAAAGGCCGGGAAAGAATTGGGAATAAAGGTGGCCAATCAAAGTCGTGGCACCCCATTATTTGGACCTCAAAATCAGTAAGTGCTGAGAAAATTCGGCATGGTTGAGAGGTATGTTTGCAGCAACAAAGGGAATACTACACACAAACAGCATTACCAGCATCAAACTTGTGCAATGATTCCAGTAAGGTGCAGCTAGAAAAAAAATGTTAAAAGGTGTCTGAGCTTTTAAGCTAAGTTATATAGTTTGGGTTAGAATTACTGGTAGGTTCAAGATTTTAGGTTTAGTGCAGGTGTTGCTGGGAATACACTTATTTACATGGTTTACTAGGGGAGCAGCCAAATGACACAAGAATGGGGTTCCAGTTAAATGACCAATTGCGTCTTGGTTGAACTTGAAATGACGAAGCAGCGTATAAGTGAATTCTTTCCCTGGGAAATTGCTTGGCTGCATCTGTTACTTTGCCGTTTTTGTCATGGTAGTGTGATCTCGGAGTCGGTATATTCACCCCCCACTATTTTTTTTTTTTTTTTTTTAAAGCCGTGGTAATGCAGCGGTTAGCGTTGTCGCCTCACAGCAAGAGGTTCTCCTGTTCGATTCTTGGCTGGAGCGTCGTCTTTGGCGGGTCTGCATGTCCTCCCTGTGGTCGCGTGATGTTGACATGCAGGTAGGTGCGAGCGTGAATGGGCGTGCCTTTGTTGAAGGTTGGGTGTCGGGCTGGCAACTCGGCACCATAAAAATCCACTGCCAATCGTGAGCGGACCGGAGTTCTGCTATGGTGATCCCTAAGCTGAAAATCTTTAAGTGCCCCCCCTGGGGGGGTCGCTGTTCTAAGCATTTGAGTTTGTAAGTTTTTTTGTTTACGTGGGGTCGATAAATCATCAGATGTGGTTGGATGAAAACTATGGAAAATGAAATCTCTGAATCAATAGAGGTGGTGACAGTTGGCATGCCACTCCAACCCACATAGAAAAATGGATTGTGATAATTAGGGAAGGCACTTTTTTTTTTTCTTCCTTTTACACTAATTCCGATGACCTAAATCGTGAAGATGTATGGGATGGCAGTGTAAAGTTATATGGAGACAATGAAGAGGAAAAACAGTAAATAAATACAGCAACATACCTGTCTTCCTGGGAGGAAGGGGATGCAACCCACAATCTCTGTGACTACGTAAATTGCCCTCAAGGCTTAGCTTATGTTTGGAAGGTCAGGGCTTAAAGGGAGTGTGTCAAAGATGCAGCTTCCAGAACACTTTTTTTTTTTTTTTTCCACCAGTGCAAAGTGCATCTGTGCCACTCTTTCTGCAACTTTCACCTTAGTTTTTTGGCAGTTCAGCTGTTTTTTAATTTGGGAGCGTCCCACTCTGCAAAGTACCACTCACGTCAGCAAACGCACCCCTTTCCACCCTCAGCTCTTTAAATTAAACCCTATCCTAACCTTTCCCATGATTATTTTCCTTCACTTTGGATAAGCAAACACAGTCCACTGTGGTTCCGAAGCATTTTGGCATCTTGAATAACTTTTTTGGTTAAGTGCAAATGTTTGTGTCCCGATCCCTTACTGTGATTAAACGTTTGTACATTTTTTTCTGGTGTTAGTCCAGCATTTGTTTTGCAGTGATACGAAGTAGAAATAAACTTTATTTCAGTTCTCCCACTAGAAATGTTGTTGGTTTGCCAAAATAAAGGTAAAAAATTATATGGAAATTTCTTAGAGCAGAAGAAAATGCAGTGGATGAGTGCATGATTGGGAAAGGGCTTAGAATGTTAGATGATGAACAAAAAAGGCATGCTTGGACATAGGCATTTAGGAAACTTTAGAGGGAGGGGATGGCGAAATCGGAAGGTTAGACTAGAAGAGAAATATGGTAAATGGTACTTAAAATTTAAAGGAACAGAAATGAAAGTAGAGCCTCATATCTGACGCTATATAATGAGGTTTGGCAAATGACTAATTTAAATGAAGTGAAGTATCTAAATCTATATAATGAGATATGGCAGAGAGCTTCCTTACATGTACGTGTCTTGGGGAGTGATGGATTTTATTTAGATTTTTTGAGAGTAATTTGGAGTTCATGTAGCACTGCATGGATGTGAAGGACTGCATGGATGTGAAGGCTGAGAACAGATATTGTGCACCTTTAACTTCGAACTGACATGGGAAGTTGACCGTTTGATATTAGACTGGGAGCCCATGGTTCTTGGCTGTATGTTTACATGTATGTATAGTTACAGTTTTCATTTATTTTATTTAATGAGCAGAGAGAGAGTTATTTTCCAGGATTTTATAAGGGGCAATTGGATGGAAATTTAGAAGCCTTGGCTGTACACGTTGCTTGGAGTGTGGCAACAATGAGGACTGTGCACACTTCTTTGAGGCAACAGTGAGCACTGTGCATGCTTGTTAGACCGAGGGTAGCGGTGAGCACTGTGCGTGCTTGTTGGAGCGAGGCAGCGGTGAGCACTGTGCGTGCTTGTTGGAGCGAGGCAGAGGTGAGCACTGTGCGTGCTTGTTAGTGAGGTAGAGAATGATGGCTGATTCAGTGTTGAGGTCTGTGCATATTAGAATGAGGAAGTGATGAGGGCTGTGCCTGCTTATCCAAGTTGGAGGGCAGAATTAATTATCCATTAGTGTTGGTGGGGGAAGAAGCAGAGCTGTTCAGTTGTCCCACTTAAAAGATTACAGCAGTTTCAGGACAAAATAGCTATGTATCCCTTACATAATGGAAAAAAAGCATAGGGCCTGAAGCTGACGCTGGGGAAACTCTGCGTGCAGCAGTAACTTCAGCTGGTGCTACACTTTCCCTTGCAACTGACTTTTTTTTTTTGTCAGTAGTTGGCCAAAAGTATTTGTGTGCTGGGTAAACTACCATGGTTAAATAATTTGTGGAGAAGGGAAAAGTGGTTGACTGGGTCATGGCGGCAATCTCTCGTTCGATCACCACATTGCCACTGTGGTCAGAAAGTCCTTTGTGGCACAACTCATTACCAAGGGTTTTGCATCCAGGAAGAAAGAGCTCATCTCTCTACTCTTCCCTCATTAGACCAGTCGTTGAATATAATGCCCCATTTGGCATGTATCTCACTAGACACCGGCAACAGCTGGAGAGGCCACAGAAGTACCTCATGAAAAGGATCCTGGGCATTAAACACATGTCCTACATGGACAGACTCAAGCTATTCTGTCTCTTGTCGTCTACTTAGAGGTGTTCTTTGCCAGTTCTTTACCCAGAGACTGCCCATGCTCTGGAATAGACTTCCTATACAGGTCAGCTAGAGCACCTCGCTGTCCCTCTTCAAGAGAAATCTTGATTGGATGGATTATAGAAAGTTCACCCCGGGATCACTCCAGTGGCTCTACTTGATGGGCAAGATGCCAGGGCACTTCTGCCTAGTACACGCCTGTAAACCTATATAAGTACCTGGATACAATGCAGCATAAAGAGAAATGTTGCCAATCGGTGCTCTTTATTGTATGGGATGCTAGCTGAACCAGCATACTGCTCTGTGTGTGGTCTACACTTTTGCAGCTGTTTGCTGCATCATAGCTGCTTGTAAAACTTTTTTGTTTTGTTAACCCGGATAGCTAAAATGAAGCTCTCTCTGCAGGGAGGTATGCACTGTAGCAACTGAGCTGCCTAATTGCAAATGGGCACAAGTAAACCACCTGATTTCGGCAGAATTCTGTTTCAGCATGTATTGAAACAGAGAAATGGTGCCAATAGCCAGTGCTGTTCAATGTATTGAAACACAATAGCCAGTGCTGTTCATGCTGAAGCAGTTTATGAAATGTTGCCAATGTCGCTGCTCTTTGATGTAGTGCAGTGGTACCTGAAAACCTAACCCAGAAACTGTTTGGTGCGGACTACACTACCACAGCTGTTTTGCTGCTTTTCTGTTTGTTTCCAAACCTTTGTTAAACTAAAACTGGACAGCAGAAACAATCTCTCTGTGCAGGGATGTATGTACTTTACCAACTGGGCTGCCTGGCTGTAAATGGGCATAACCACTGCATTTTCATATTTCAGCAGCAGTGACAGATTTTTCTGCCTGTGTGGCTTGCTAGAATAAAAACGATTTTGTTTCTGTAGAACATCAGTTTGTTTTTGCTTTTGTTTCCTGCTTTGCGCAGCATTGGTTTAGAAGGCTCATGTATAGCATTTCCTTATGGGTTGCATAATGGTTAAGATGTTTGCCTTATAAACACAAGGTGCAGGGTTTGAGTTTCACAAGGGATAATTGGCTAAGCTTAAAAAATGGCTCACAAGGGCAGTTAGCTTAGTACTAATCTATGAACCTATGAATCTATGATCCCTAAAGCCGTTCCCATTATAATTTTATTTATACTTCTTACTCAGAGCTGTAGGTTAGTGTTTGCCAGGGCTCACTCTGCAGTTCACAGTAATTGGATAAGCACATTGTAAGTTTTGCATTTGTTAGTTAACAGACAGAGCTTGTCAAATATACATTGAGAGAATCTTATAGCAAAAATTTTTTTTTGGAAATTTTGTGCCAGTATAAACTCACCAGAAAACTGGCTTGCATACATTTAGTATGTGCAGTGAGTGTCCGCGATTGACATTCTTACCAGTTCTCATTTCTGAAGGTTTAACATTGTGAATTGTAGGACAAGTCATTACTTTCTCAAATTAAGCCCACTGCATGAAATTACTTTTGTGTTCACGGTGTGTGAGAGAGTTATTAGGACATGTTTTTCTGGTACATCACTGTGGTGAGGGTTGACTTCACTAGATAACGGCATATATTTGAGTTTCAAACTTTAAATCCTTCATAAAATGTATGTTAAACCTTGTTACTGTTGCAACTCTCTAAAATATCAACATTCAAAAGATGTCCCTAATTTTTGGCCTTTGCCACACACACAGCTTCGTCAGGCTTTGTCCAGATTTACTTGCTGATTGAGATGGATTCCCCTATTTGACTGTACAAGTTCTACAGTTGGCGACCCTTCTAATGATGTAAGGGTTCATGTCAATAGGCTAAGTCCAGGTAGGCTGTATGCACAGATTTCCCCTCGTCCAGTGGCTTGTGGACTGTCTCGAAGTCGACGAGGTTTAAGAAGCATTATTTCCCTTTGACAAATCCAAACTGAGTAGGGACAGTTGTTTGGAGATTACCTGTTTCTTTCTTGATAAGGTCCATGTCCTTGCAGAGAAGTCTTGTCAGGCTAATAGGTCAATAATTAAGCCTCACCACCTTTGTGCTAGGCAATAACTGCGGCTGTTTGCCATTCAGCTTGTATGAAGCTGGTGCTTAGACTATCACTGAAGAGTATTCAGTGGTGTAGCTAATTCACGTTGCAACCCATGTAGGATGCAGCCTGGGATGTTATCAGATCCCATAGATGCTGTGTTTTGGCCTTAGGCTATTTATGACCTTCTTGTTAGAGATGCAAGGTAGGGAACCGGTAGTAAGGAAGTTATAGGGTGTGTCTGTCGGGGACAGGGCAGTGAAGTTTTCAGTCCACAGGGTCAGTATATCTGGTATCATTAACTACCACTGCTGCACAAATCGGAGACTTTCCATTTAGGTTATGGATGTAACTTGAATGCCTTGTGGTTGTCCTTTGAAGTTAATTTGTACTTGGTTTGCTTTGGATGACTTCACAAGAAGTCGTATTTGATTGTATAAGCTGAGGAGGAAGTGTTTCCAGTTCAGGAGGGCTTGCTCCCTCTTAATCTTGGACAGCAGTTTCTTCCTCTTATTGCAAAGCCTGGTAATGGAAGTTGTATGCCAGATAGGTTTGTTCTTCTTTGAGGAGCTTGCTTTGGTCCTATCGGGTACATCAGAGTCAATGCATTTATACAGGTGTTCGTATAAAGCATTGGTGTAGAGCTCAGCATAGTTGACGGTTCCCTCTGAGAGAGGAGGTGCAGTGAAGCTATTTGTACCATCCCATAAGAGGTTATAATAAATATGCTTTGGAGAAGTTTTTTTAGTTTAGTTGGTGATGGGGGGGGGGGGTTAGGTTTGATAGTTCGATTGAGACCAAGTTGTGGTCAGATATCACCAGGGCTACCTCACAGTGGGGGTGCTACAGTGCTCCCCCATATTGGTAAACATATCCAGGATGTCAGCATCCCTTGTGGGGCTGACAACCAGCTGGTCCCAGGGCACTGAGTTAACAAATCTTTCAACCTTTGGGCAGGTGAGTTAGGGCACAAGTGACACCAGTCAGTTGATGGGTAGTTAGTTGCCCAAAACCATAGTGTTTGGATGAGTTTTGGTAGAATCAAGTACATCCAAATAAGCAAAGTGGGTGTCCTGATTCATGGTGGGGGTCATGTAGCTGGCAGTGACTTGAATAGGTGTTGAACCAACAGTTATTTGCACCTGAAGTACCTCCAGGGAATTGGTCTGTTTTAACCAATCTGGAGGTGAATTGAGCTTTAATGAATACCGATGCGCTACCTCCTTTAGTTTTCATGCATTCAGTTTTAGGTCTGAATGTGTGGAATGAAGTCTGATCCAGTATGGCTGAGGGTGCTCTCCACTGCCTTGAACCAGGTCTCAAGGACTTCACAAATGTCTGCATCTTCCAAGGTGAGAACAGCTTCCAGTGACTGCGGTTTCGTGTAGCGACTTGTAGCGTTTAGCCACATAACATAAATGTTAATTTTTAGATGGAGTTTTTACACTGGGGATTTATTATTATTTGAAGTTTATTTGCCAGGGTGGTCCATTGGGCCGAATGATCTCATTTTCAATGGAGTCCTGAGGAGAAAAGCTCCATACAAGTAAAGAGTAAAGTAAAATGCAATGAAAATAACGTAACAGTGTCAGAATAGTACATATAAGCACAAGTAAATGTTAATGCAACAGGAAAACACAGAAGAGCATATGCAACAGTTCATATCAGTTTACAATTTTTTAGTCTGTTTACTTGAAAAAGAATGTTTACTTGAAAAAGAAAAGAAAAAAGACAATAGTTAGGTGTGTGCAGGAGGTATTGACATGTATGTTCCTTTTGGAGGGATGAGTTTATAGACTAAGGGGTAAGGTAGTAGCTGGTGATGTTATGCAGGATGGGAACATGAGCATTCACAGAGGAGATAAATGTGAGTGGAGGAGAGAGTTAAAGATGGGGAAGGCTGCTGGTACTGCGGATATGAGGTGAGAGGGAGTTCCAGAGACGGGCAAGGGAAAAGGAGAGTAAGAGTTTGCCTGCTGAAAGGGCTGGTTTGTGGAGTTCAATTAGGTTCTGAGTGCTGGTGCTAGGTTGGTGTATGGTGAAGGTTGCAGAGAGTGAGGGGCAGAGTGAGTTTATGTTCATGAGTTAGTTGTGTGTAGGTAGGTAGTTTGGGAGCTCTAGCCAGTTGAGTCTGTGGAGGGCAGTACAGTGATGGGAGGAGGATCTTTGCCCAGTGGTGAATTTAGCGATTTTGTTGTAGCAGGAGGAGAGTTTTGTTTTGATAGAGGATTTTAGGTTGGTTAAGAGTGGGGCACCATAAAGGAGGGAAGGGATGAGGTATGTGGTAGATAGGAGGAATCTAATGGATGGGGAGAGGAAGCGAATATGGCGGTAGAACATAACCAAGTTTCTGATGTCTGTCTGTATATGGGAATCAAATGTAAGCTGATTATCGATAAGAGCTCCTCTGACAGTTTAGCACTGGAAACAATTTCTAGGGATATGTTGTTTTGACTGGTTATGAGGAAGGAATTTATGTCGATAGTTATGCTTTTGGATGGGGTGAATAACATGAGTTTGGTTTTTGATGGATTGAGAGCTAGATGGTTATCATGCATCCATTTTTCAGTGGTTGAGAAGGCATCTTGAGTTAGTTTTTTGAGGGAGGGAATGGGGTTTGCAGCACGGATAATAGTTGAATCGTCTGCATATTGGACTATTTTAGCATTTGGGATATTGTGGTGGAAGTCATTAATGAAGATGTTTAACAGTAAGGGACCTAATATGGAACCTTGGGGGTACACCAGTGTCAAAAGGAGGTAGATTTCTTCCATTTGACAGATTGTTGCCTGTTGGAAAGGTAACTGGAAAATCAGTTGATGCAAGAGGGTGAAAGGTGTAGGTTAGAGAGTTTGGTCAGCAGGAGGGAATGGTAGATGGTATCGAAGGCCTTAAAGGTCTAGGAGGAGGGTGGAGACGATGCAGTTAGTGTCTAGCTTTATTTACAGTTTCAAGGAAGGAGAGTAGTGCAGTAGAAGTGCTGTGACCGGGTCTGAATCCATGTTGTGTTGGGGTTAGTAGGTGGCTATTGGTGAGGTATGGTAATAGTTGTATGTGGATACATCTTTCAAGTAATTTAGAGATGGGAGATAAAGATGGTGATAGTCTAAAGTTGGAGATGTTGTTTCCTCCTTTTTGGAGGGGAATAATGTAGGGTTTTTTCATAGCCTAGTACTATACTATCTGCCCTGGGCATTTGTAAGCCTAGCCATAGTGATGTGGCTTTTGCCACCCCATGAAATGGTACAAAAAATGTACAGAATAAATTTAGAATACTGTGCCTCTGTCTAGTAGTGACGCAATGAAGGTCCCCTTATATAATAGAATTAGTTTACTGTGCCCCTGTCTAGCAGTGACACAGATGTGACCCCTGGTGTAAACTTACGATCTCCCACCCACTCATCAAGATTTCTCTTGAAGAGAGTCAGTGAGGGACTCTGCCTAATACGAACTGGGATCTTGTTCCAAAGCATGGGAAGCCTTTGGGTTATGAATCTATCCCTCCAGCATGTCCTATTCATACTTGTGCTGAGGTTTTAAGTCTTTAGCTCTCGTGGTCCTGATGGATTTGGATTTTTTGAGGTGGAGCATGTCCATCAGATCCTGATTGGACATGGCCTTGTACGTCAGGCAGAGATCACCTCTGAGCAGGCGGTATGCTGCTGAATAGAGCTGAAGTTTCTTTAGTCTGGCAGAATAAGACATGTTGGAGACCCTTGATCCTCTTGGTGAGGTACTTTTGTGGTCTGTCCAGCTGTTGCAAATGCCAGGTGAGGTACATATCAAATGGGGCATTGTACTCAATCATGGGTCTGATGAGAGGAATATAGGGGTACAATGACATCCTTGGATCTGGATGTGAATCTCTTCATGATGAGGTGTGCAAGGTAGAATGTTTTTTAACCACTTTGGCAAAGTGGGTGTCGAATGAGAGGTCGCTGTCGACTTCGGTCCCAAGGTCTCTGATTACTTTTTCCGTACTCAGTGGGTTGCTGTCTTATGTGATAATTTGTGGGTACTTTGTTTTTCCCAAAGGGGATGACTATACATTTTTTAGCGTTTAGTTTAAGGCCGTGACTCCGGCACCAGTTGTCCGTTTCTGAGGCCTTTTTGTAGGATGTGTGTGTCATCTGCGAACTTTGTCAGCCACAGCCCTCCCATGTTTGCTTTAACATCTGAGAAATAAATGCTGAACGAGGGGTCTCGGGACAGATCCCTGTGGGACACTACTTGTGACTGGCTGTGAGTCTGACATTGCTCCAGCGATTTTAACTTTATGGGTTCTGCCCTTTAGCCAGTTTGCAACCCATCTAGTGACGTAAGGGTTTACTTTTAAGCTGTTGAGCTTATCTATGATGCCTTAGTGGGGTATTGTGTCGAAGGCCTTAGCCAAGTCCAGGTACGCTGTATGGACTGCTTTGCCCTCATCAATGGCTCTGACTGTTTCGAAAAAGTCAATCTGGTTTAAAAGGCAGGATCTGCCCTTTACAAAGCCGAACTGGGTGGGGTCAAGTGTCTGTAGGTCCCCTATGTCTCTGAGTTCCATAATGATTCTTTCCATAGCTTTGCAGACCAGGCTGGTTAAGCTTATGGGGCGGTAGTTTCCAGGGTCTGTAGAGGCACCCCCCTTGTGGAGTGGGACCACTGTTGCTGTACGCCAGTGTTCAGGTACATATCCCGAAGTAAGGCTAAGGTTAAACAGCATTTTTATGTGTGGGTTTAGCTCCTCTTGGAGTTCACGTAACATGCAACCCGGGATACCGTCGGGTCCCATTGATGCTGTGTTTTTTTGCTTTGTTTAGGGCGGTTCTCACTTGGACATCCTGAGATGACAGGGAAATTACATTCAGCTGGGATAAGTATTTCTTCTTTTGGGGGTGAAGGAGGGGAGAAATTTGCACTGAACCTGTCAGCCAGAATGTTAGCAATATCTGTGGGTTCAGTGTATTTTTTGTTGTGAACCAACTCTGAGCATATCTGAGGGTTTCCGTCCAGGTTTCTAACATAGCTGAAGAAGGCTTTGTGGTTATCTTTAGTGTCCTTAGCGATTTTTCTCTCAAAGTTGGCCTTGAATGTTTTTATGAGAGAATGTAGTTTTCTGCTAATGTTGATCAGAGATGTCTTCCTTCATGGGATTTTGCTCTGACGTGCAGTAGCTTCCTTCTTTTGTTATACAATTTGTTTATGGCTGAGGTCCACCAGACAGGACGCTTACCTTTGGTGGAGAGGGACTTGGATTTGTTTGGGATTGCATGATCCATGCATTCTTGGAGGTGTCCATAGAAGGCATTTGTGAAGGATTCGGCATTGTGGGATGTGGTATCCACTGGCACAGTGGGCTTAAAGGATACCATCTCAGTCTTAAGAGTGAAGTCTGCTTTTGAGAAGTTTTTCACTGTGGTCTTTTGTGCTGGGGGTGGAGGTGGGATTTGTATATCCAGGGTGATTAGTTTGTGGTCAGATCTCACTAGTGAGGGGGGTATACTTCTGGCGTGGAGCATTTTGTCCCCATGTTTGTGATGATCAGGTCTAGTATATTATCTCCCCTAGTGGGAGAGGTGACTAGTTGTTCCAGTGCATTTGAATTTATGAATTCCAGGAACCTTTGGGCTAGGTAGGGTATTAGGGCTAGAATAATGTACCCAATCTATGTTTGGGTAGTTGAAGTCTCCCAGTATGATGGTATTTTGTGATGCATTCATATCCTCCAATGTCTTCAAGAAGGCTGAGTGGGGTTCTTGAGATTGGGAGGGTGGTCTGTAACATGCTACCAGTTGTATAGCAGTTTTGCCTATGGTTAGTTGCACCTGTATGGTCTCTGATGCTTCATGTGTTGCTACTAACCTGGAGGTGTGGGTGTCCTTGATGAATATGGACACTCCCCCTCCCTTTGTGGTTTGGCCCGGGTTTTGGGGCAGAAAAGCATGATACGAGGTATAGCCTGGTAGCGCTGGGGTGCTCTCGGGAGCCTTGAACCATGTTTCAGTTACTGCACAGACGTCTGTTCTCCATGCTGAGGAGTGCATAAAGTGCCTGCATCTTGAGATTTAGACTTCTGGCGTTGAGCAGCATTACCCCTGTTTTTTTTTCCATTTTTGTTTTCTAAGGAGGTGGGTTTGTCTTTTGAGCCTTGCCTAAAAAAGGCACTATGGGGGGGGTGGCAAGAGCCTTAGCCAATATCCAGAAGCCCAGTGGTGACAGGTGTAAGCCAACCCTTGCGAAGCAGTGTGGCTTGTCCAACATGTCATCCCAGACAGACAGACATTGGATCTCCTTAGAATGACGCCAGTACTTGAGCCAATTGTTAAAGCTGATAATCTTGTCTTTGTATTGTGGTATCATTCTTGGTGAGGGCAAGATGCTGCTCGGGGTCAGGGTCATACCAGCCTGGGCTACATAATCGGAGAGCTCCTCTATGTCTCTTTTCATGTAGTCCAGGGAGGTACGTCTCAGGTCATTCACACCAGCATGGACAATGACGGAGTCATATTTGTACTTGCTTTGGAGTGACTTGAGTGCGTGTGTTATGTGGCGGATCCTAGCTCCCGATAGACAGCACAGTCACCTTCTTGTTCAGCCTGGTCAGCGGGACATCAGTGTGTCTGACTATAGAGTCACCTATTACTAGTGTATCAGGCAAGGTGTTTGGCCTTAAGGGCTGTGATTGGTTGATGCACTGATTTATTGAAGTGTGTTTTGTTTTGAGGTGGTGGATTTTTGGATGTCTGCATGTCCTTCAAGGATGCATCTGCAGTCCTTACAAATGGGTTGTCCTGTCGTCAGGCAGCCCTTCGGTCGGCCGGATTCCAAAGTCTGGGTCTGGCCTCGGCTGGTGTCGCACTTCACCCGACGTCATAGCGGCAGTTTTTTGGGTATAAAGGCATCAGCCGACGCCATTTTCCTCGGTCTTTCTTGCCGCATGGCACCCGAAGCAGAAGCTGTTCGCAAGTGCCGGTCGGTCAGAACCAGAGATTACTACTACCGAATACTTCTACCGAAGACTTCTAAAAAGCGAAGTACCCCGTTGGGGACTCTTTCTTGCCTCAGCCGATGTCAGAAAAAGTGAATAACTGTAACTTGTGGGGAACAAATACCTCATAAAGATTTCCACTCTTACTGCTTACCTTGCTTAGGCCCAGACCACGACGTAGCAGCTTGTCTAGCCTGTGCTTCTTTCAACCGACGAACGCTTAGACGTCGGTCGGAATTTGAGTTTTTCGGCTCCGATTTTGCTTACATTATGCCGTCGGATCCTCCGACTACGCAAATTTCTAAAAAAACTCAAGGAAAAGGACCGACACTCGCGGTCCGCAGTTTCGCGGTTAAATAAACGCGAGTGTCTCTGTTTCGCCGAAACCGGTTAAGCCAACCGAGTGTCTCTGTTTCCGGGCGGTTAAGCCAACCGCGAGTGTCTCTGTTTCGGCTGAAACAGAGTCCACGGTTCTTCCTTCGGCCGAAAGCTTGCCACTTATCGAGGCCTCATCCAGCTTGGCTGAATCTGCTACTGAAATCCCACCTGCTCTTGCAGGTTCACAGGAATTATCCGATATTTCTACCCCTGCACGTGGAGCTGTCGATTAAGGCCTTTGCCAGGGCTAAAGCAGCAAAAACTACCAAAACTGTGCCTGCTAAGACCCCCTCTCACAGGCCCAGTTCTAGTTCACAAATGCTTAGTCTAGCAGAGGATCTCATTTCTTTGATCCGGGGATCCCAACCACATCCAGACAGGGCCTCTCACCCACCTCCAGAGAAGAGGACTAGAGTAGAGCCCCCTGAGCCAGTTTCTTCAGATGGCTCCTCTGATAATTCAAACCCTCCAGAGGCCCCCTTTTCTCCTTATGAGGACTCTGATGCAGAAGAGTCTATTCCTTCTGCCTCTCCGCCTGAGGAATTTTCTTTTGGAGAAACCTTGCATGCTATGAGGGAACAATTTCAATGGCAGGGCCAGGATTTTTCAGACACTAGGAAAAGGCTTAGAACCTTCCTGCATTTGCCACAGCATAGGCCTTTAGCCATTCCTCCGGTACTTACTGTTGTGGATGATGCTTTTAATGATGCTTGTACTGCTGATTCTCTTCCTCCGGCCCCTGCTAAGCCCGATAGGTACTACAGGGTCCCGGACACACATTATCATTTGTATAAGGCTCCTTTTGCAGATCCCAAAACTATCTCCCAGGGACCTAAGGCTGTAGCAGCTACCTCTACCAAAAACCCCCTCCCCTCTGAAAGGGAATCCAGGTCCTTAGAGAGATGGGGTAAAAAAGTTTACACTTCTGCTACTCTTTCATCTAGGGCCTTGAACTGTCAATTCCACATGATCCAGTATCAAGAATTTGTTAGGCCAGTTAACTAAAAAGCTGTCCTCAGATGAACCATTAGACAAAAAAATCTGTTCAGGAAATGGTACATAACATTCAGCAGGTCAGTAATCATTCCTTAAAATGCGGCTATGATGCACTGGAAGCTTCCTTTAGATCAGCCATGACTGGCACAGTGATCAGAAGACATGCATGGTTGAAAGAGCAGGCCTTACCAGACCATGTCAAATCAAAGCTACTAGATGCTCCCATGGACAAGATCAATTTGTTTGGCTCTCCTGCACAACAGGTGCTGAAGAAGATGGAAGAGAAGGCAAAATCTGTCCAGACAGTGAAAGATTTCTTACAGGTCCAACCTCCAAGGTTTAGCAGGAATTGGCCCTCCAAAAATTGGTCCTTTCCAGACACCTCCAGAGCTCAGAGGGGCAGGAATAGGCGCTCAAGAGGCAGAGGTCAATCCAGAGGTGCCTACAGGGGACGTCAGTGGCAGGCTAACAACCAGCGAGGTACAGCCACAGATAAAGCCACCACCACTACTACAGGACAATCACAGTGACTTGGCTCTGGCACCGCCTACCAGGGAACAACTAGAAGCACCCTTAGGCGGGAAGCTAGCCTTATTTTCAGTAAACTGGCATTACATCACAGGAGACAAGTGGACTTTGCAGACAATAGACCAAGGTTATAGGGTTCACTTCCATACTCTACCAAGGAAGAGAGGAATGTCAAACCTACCTCCAAATCAAAAGGCAGAAGCTCTAAAACAAATAACTCGCTTACTAAGCATGAGGGCTGTGGAAAAGGTACCATCTATGGAGCAAGGACAGGGAGTTTACTCCAGACTCTTCCTGGTACCAAGAAAAGAAAACCAATGGAGACCTATTCTCGACCTGTCCGCTTTAAACACATTCCTCATTGTCCCAAAATTCAAAATGTTGACCCTACAGCAGCTTCTTCCCATGCTGGGCAAGCAGTCTTGGCTGGTAACTCTAGATCTCAAGGAGGCATACCTGCACGTCCCCATACGACCAAATTGCAGAAAATACCTCAGATTTCTTGCAGGATCAGAGCATTATCAATTCTCAGCATTGCTCTTTGGCTTATCTACTGCGCCCAGAGTGTTCACGAAATGCCTGGCATCAGTAATTGCTCATTGCAGGCTTCAGGGAATCCAAATCTACCCTTACCTGGACGACTGCCTGTTACAAGCGGACAACAAAAACAAGCTAACAGAAGACTTGAAAAGGGTCATTTATCTACTGCAAGCCCTGGGATACACAGTCAATATAAAAAAGTCAAGGCTGATACCATCCCAAAGGATAACCTTTTTGGGTGCAGAACTGGACACATCAAGACAAATGGCATTCCTAACAGTAGAAAAACAGGAGCAACTCCCTCTACTTCTTGGCATTAACAAAGCAGAACCAGCTAACAGCAAGAAAAGTCCTGCAAGCCTTGGGTTACATGGCATCCTGCATAATATTGGTTCCACATGCCAGACTGCATATGAGAAAGTTACAGTGGTACCTAAGGAATTTATGGTCTCAGCACAAGCACAGCCTAGAAACCCAAATTCCAATAATCCCATGCCTGAAACAAGAATTCCAATGGTGGGCTCAGGCCTGTCAATCAAACAAAGGACTGCCCTTCCACAACACTCAACCAAGCCAGACAATCACAACGGACGCCTCAGACCTCGGTTGGGGGGCGCACATGCTGGACAAGTGCATACAAGGCTTATGGACTCAAGACCAGCTGCACCTACACATAAATCAAAAGGAAATGCTGGCAGTAAAACTGGCAATTCAGACATTCAGACCATTTCTTCAACAAGGTCCACTGTTAAGGACAGACAACACCACAGTTATGTGGTACATCAACAAACAGGGAGGCACACATTCGTACCCTCTATGCCGGATGGCAATGGATCTCTGGAATGTGGCCCTGAGCTTCAACATCCAGTTACAAGCAATTTTTGTGCCAGGAAAAGAAAACATTCTAGCAGACATACTAAGCAGAACTACCACGGATGCCCACGAATGGATGCTGCATCCGGACATCTTCAAAACCATTACAAGAAAGTGGGGGCAACCAGAAATAGACTTATTTGCATCCCCACGCAATCACCAACTGAAGAAATTTTGCACAAGGACGTACCACCCACTTGCTTGGAAAGTGGACTCCCTATCTTTCAGTTGGAAAAACCTGACAGCATATGCATTCCCACCACTTCCTTTGATGCACAAAGTGCTATTGAAAATCAGAGGACCGTCCAAGGATCATCCTGATAGCTCCAGACTGGCCAAGGCAACATTGGTACCCATTACTGAGGAGCATGTCTCTGGAACAAATATGGACTCTCTAGTTCCCTTACTGTTAACACACAGCAACTACAACACCCTGCATCCAAACCTGAAAACACTACAGCTGACTGCCTGGAACATTGCATAAGACCAAATAACCCAAATTTATCCCAAAGGGTTAAAGACATTATCTTGGAGGCTCGCAGACCCTCAACAAGAAAAAATTATTCGGCAAAATGGAAAAGATATCACATTTGGAGTACTACAAAGGGAGAAAATGTGTCACTGGTAAACATAGCCAACATCCTGGAATACTTGGCAGAGCTCTTCCACAACGGCCTGTCCTATTCTTCCATTAAGACTCATGCATCAGCTATTTCAGCAGAATACAACTTGGATCCTCCAGTCTTCTCTCATCCTCTGCTCAGGCAGTTTCTTAGAGGAATTAAAAATGTAAAACCACCTAGGAAGACACCATTGCCAGCGTGGGACTTGAACTTCGTGCTAGAAAAGTTGACACTCCCTCCTTTCGAACCAGCAGCAACAGCAGACTTACAATACTTATCATGGAAAACTGCTTTCCTGCTTGCAATCACTTCAGCAAGAAGGGTATCTGAGCTACAGGCATTAATGGCAGTACAACCCTTCCTGATCTTCCATCAAGATGGTGTCCATGAGAACAAATCCTACTTTTATGCCAAAGGTGGTCTCCAGGGTATCTTTAAATCAAGCTATCCATCTACCTACATTCTTCCCCAACCCACAGAACAGGGGGGAAAGACTGTTGCATACCTTGGATGTACATAGACAACTACGCTACTACCTGGACAGGACCAAGGGCAATAGAAAAACTGACCAACTACTGGTAGCATATGCAACAGGAATGGAAGGAAAAGCAATTTCAAAACAGACAATCTCTAAGTGGATAGGAAATTGCATTAGATTTTGTTACTCCTACCATGGGAAGAAAACTCCAGAAAACATCAGGCCTCACTCTACAAGAGCAACAGCCACTACCACAGCTTTCCTACGAAGAGTGGCTACCAAAGACATTTTAGAGGCTGCTACTTTGAGCTCAGTGCATACATTTGCCAAGCATTATAATTTACCTTCATACTCCAGATCCCGAGCAGGCTTTGCCACTGCTGTTTTGCAAGGGATCTTAACTACACCATAATCTTATTTCTCCTCCTCCCCCAGTTTGGCTATGGTATTCTACCATTTGTAAGGACTGCAGATGCATCCTTGAAGGACATAGTACAGTTTTGTACCTACCATAAATGTAGATGTCCGATAAGCATGCATCTGCAGTCAGGATTACCCACCCTCCTTCCCCTCTGTGGTACTCCTAGGGTATTGCCCATCTTGTAGCTAGCTGGGGGAATCTATTATGGTGTATTTGTTTGTATATATATATGTACATACATGCTTATTTTTTGTTTGCTCTCTACTATTTGGAACCATTTGCATTTATCCAAATTTAGCCTTCCTAGAGGGCACCTGGCATCTGGGGCAAGAAACAGAGGAAAATGGCGTCGGCTGATGCCTTTATACCCGAAAAACTGCCGCTATGATGTCGGGTGAAGTGCGACACCAGCCGAGGCCAGACCCAGACTTTGGAATCCGGCCGACCGAAGGGCTGCCTGACAGGACAACCCATTTGTAAGGACTGCAGATGCATGCCTATCGGACATCTACATTTATGATAGGTACAAAACTGTACTTTTTGGAGCCTCTGTCGTTTTGGTAAGTTTTTTATGGGAGCCTCCGAGTATGTCTTTGTGTTTGGTTTGCAGTTGTGGTAGGTCTATGTGGGACTGGGATTGTGTGTGTGTGTGTGGTTGCCATCTTCTCCTGTCTGGTCATGCCAGCCCTGAGTTGAGAGTTCAGCCTCCAGTTTGGCTATATAGTTGCATCTCTCACATGTATTTGTGTTTGTTGGGAGGAGGAGAGGGTTGTCTGTGTACATGAGACCATTGTCTCAAGATACCCAGATTGACCAGCTGAATTGGAGACTACGCCAGTAATCTACCACTCGACATGCTGGAACAGTATAAGGGAGTGCTGTACCTTTTTAAGGGAAATGGATATTCACAGGGGTGGTAAGTAGATGTAGTGCTTTACTTAGTACGAGAGTGCTTACTTAGTAGAGAAGTATTGCGAACGAGTGCTAGGCTTATAATATAGTGAGTAGTCTGGTTATACTAAGAGTAGAGCTTCCTTAAGGGAAAATTTGAAGAGCAGACTTGGCGGAGCCAGAAAAAGTTTAACCGGCGCTGCGCTATGTGCACAACTGTGCAAAGCCGTGCAAACGCGGATTTTAAACCGTGAACTACAAAAGACCTAGAAATGGTCCAAAACAACCAATTACTACAGCTTCTTGTGCTGAGGTCACTTCCTACAGGGACAGGTAAGCTGCTCAAGGCTCCCCACTCCCACTGGTGAGCAAATAAACTTCCTTCTATCCAAGTAAGGTAATGGACAACACAGGAACCTTCTTGGATTGACCAGTTTATAAGTATACAGATGGGGGAGGCAATGGCTTCAGCAGCTGTCTTTAGGAAGAAGGAAGGGATGTTATCAGGGGCATTAGAGCAAGGTTTTAATTTGAAAATGATTTTTTTTTTTTATATAGTAGATAACCGATATGGGTTTGAGAGAGAAGAGCGGGAGGTGGAAGAGCTTTAGGAGGAAGGGGTATTAAGAAGAATTGTAGCTGGATGAGTGGAGTTACGGAGTTATTTGTGAATGGTGATGTTAATTTGGATATGGAATCAATGAAGATGCTATTAAATTGGATGTCCATTTGGATATGGAATCAATGAAGATGCTATTAAATTGGAAGGCTAAGTCTGTATCGGAAGTATTGTGATCAGGGTGTGGGTTTTCCTTTTTGCCAGGGTTGAAGAGGGAGGAGATACTATCCCAGAATTTTTTTGGGTTAGTCTTGTGATTATTTTGGAGGGTGATATGGTAGGATTTGTGGTCAGAAGTGGTAAGTTTCTTGACTGTTGCAGAGTATTTTTGTATTCATTTAGGGTGGCTGGGGTTTTGTTTTTATAGTAGTTTAAGACTTTATCACAGAGGCGCATGACAGCTAAGGTATCTTTGGATAACCATGGGATGGTTTTGCTCTTGAATATTTTTGTTCTTAGGAGGGCCAAGGTGTCTAGAAGGTTTAGAAATGATGTATTAAAATAGGTGACAGCTTTGTCTAGGGATAGTGTATTTGATGTTCTTCGTGTTTCACTGTTGCAGTCATTACATTTGGGGTAATCTGGCAGGTTGCCCTCAGTCGGCCTGAATAACAAAGTCTTGGGTCCTGTGTCGGTTGCTGTCTTTTCCATGACGTCAGGGGGTATAAAACCTGCAGCCGACGCCATTTTCATGCGTTGTGCCCGAAGCAGAAGCAGTTGGCAAGTGCCGGTCGGCCGACTCCTGAAATTTTCGAGTTTCAGAACTAAAGTCTTCAACCTAAAGCCAAGTACCCCGTTGGGGGAATTTTTTCTTGCTCCTTACCGATCTCGGTAAAAGTTAATTGTATTACTTGTGGGAAGTAAATACCTCAAGGATTTTCATTTGTACTGTATTCCTTGCCTAGGCCCCGACCACAACGTACCTTGCTGTCGGTTTTGTGCTAAAGTTAACCAACGCGCTATTAAGCGTCTGTATATTTTTGCTTCTAAATATTTTGGCTCAAGATTAAACTATCCAGAAATGTCATTGGTTAGCAATCAGACTATCGGAATTCACAAAAAACGCAAAGAAAAAGAGAGACTGTCTAGGTGTAAAACAGATGACAAAGCTTTTCCTAAGCCAGTTGCCGGTTCGCCAATACTCTGGCGCTTTCACAGCCCCTGATGCGCACTACTTTTGATCGCAGGCCTCTACTGAGACCCATTCGGAGTCTGGTATGCTGCGAGACACCAAGTGTTGAACCCGCTGTTGTCTCTCCCTTAGGTGGGCCCGGAGCCGGTGAGCAGGGACTGGCTTCTGAGGGTGTTTCAGGCTTAAAGATTTGTGTATTAAACCAACGCCGTAATCAAAAACAAGGCCAAAAACCAACTTCTATGTCTAAAACTGACGCATGAGCCATGTGTTCAGGCCCCTATGCCTAAAAAGCAAATTATCAAAATGGCAGCGGATTTAATTACCTTGATCAGGGGTCCTCCAACCCCTTCCTGCCAAGAGGCTTGGGCAAAGGCACTGATTATGAATCTTCAGATCAGGTTTCCATTTCTTCTGATCAGGAATTTTCTATTCCTCCTTATGAGGACTCTGATGCAGAAGAATCCATCCCTTCTGCTTCTCCTGAGGATTTAAAATCCTCGTGTACCTTAAGGGAATGTTTTTGTTGGGAGAGTCAGAATTTTTCAGAATCCAAAAAGAGGCTTAGGGGTTTCTTTCTTTCTTCCTCAGCATAGGCCTTTGGCTATACCTCCTGTTTTAGACATTGTTGATTTCTCAGAATCCAGCATGGCTCCTGATTCCCTGCCTCTGGTTACTAGTAAGCCAGACAGATATTACAGGGTTCCTGCCTCCCACAAGTTTTTTTAAAAACCCTACTGCTAATCCTGAAACAATTTCTCAGGGTCCCAAGGCTTCTGCTGCTAAAAATCCTACCCCTTCTGATAAGAGACCCCCAGGGCGCTGAATAGATGGGTAAGGTTTACACGTCTGCAACCCTGGCAATGTCGATTTTGTATGCTTAAATATCAACAGCATGTTATGGGCTTACTGAAACAGAAAATTGTTTGTTTATGACTGTGGAAAATAGTTACAGGATTTATTGCATTCAGCTGAACAAGTTGGCAAGCATACTTTGCAATTTTTTGATTCCTTCGTAACTGGATCGGTGATAAGAAGGCATGTTTGGCTCGAGGAGCAAAATCTGCCCGATCATGTTAAAGCAAAATTGTTGGGTGCTCCTTTACAACAGGACAGTCTGTTTGGTAATAAGACAGAAGAAGTTTTGAAAGATGGAAGACAAAATGCAAACTGTAAAAGATTTCCTGCAAGTGCAGCCACCCAGGTTCAGTAGGCACTGGCCTACTAATTGGTCCTTTCCAGTACACAGCAGTCGCTCAGGTCAAACCCAGACACTCCAAAGGCTCGTTTTCAGTCACAAGAAACTTACAGAACAAAACGATGGGTTGTTTCTACCTCAAAATCTGGAGGTTGCAAGGCCCCCCCTACAGTAAGCAGTCTGACTTCCCTCTGCCATTTCCAAGCACTTATCTTTTGGCAACCCCTCTTGGGGGGGGGGGGACTAGCACTTCATGCACAAAATTGGCATCTAATTACCCAGGACAAGTGGGTTTTAAATATAGTATCCCAGCGATACAGATTTCATTTCCACACATCCAGAAAGCAGTTATGTCCCTCATGAATATGGGCTATTCAACCTGTACCAGAAAAGGAAAAAGGACAAGGTTTTTATTCAAGACTAAATCATGGCATCCATTTCTGGATTTATTCATTCTTAATACCTTCCTGGACATTACAAGATGCTGAGTGAGACTACAGTTACTGCTTATGCTGGGCAAGGATACCTGGTTGGTAATTCTAGGCTTGCCTGCATATCCCAGTCAGGGAGTCTTGTAGAAGATAACCTCTGCTTCAAAGCAGGGTATTGGCTTTACCAGTTCTCTGCACTGCCCTTTGGCTTATCTACTGCACCCAGGGTTTTCACAAAGTGCCTGGCACCAGTAATTGCATTTTGCAGACAAACACTCCAATTTATCCTTATCTGGACCATTGTCTAATTCGGGCAGAAAGCAAGGAGACTCCTACAACATTTGGTGTTTGTAAAAAAAAAAAAGGCTTCTAACATGCCTAGGGTACACCATAAACAATAAAAAATCACAACTGGTACCCTCTCAAATTACATTCCTGGGTGCAGGCTTGAATACAACTGCCCAGATGACTTGCCTCACGCCAGACAAATTCAATTGATGACATACTTCAAACAAGTGGCCACAAAAACCCAGATATCTGCAAGACCAATTCTGCAGGCCTTGGGGTTCATGGCTTCCTGCATTCTACTAATTCCATATGCAAGACTGCATATGAGGAAGCTTCACTGGTACCTCGAAAGCTTATGAGTCAACATTGGCACAGCCTGAAAACAATGATTCCTATCATTCCTTGCCTGCAACAGGAGTTCTTATGGTGGGCAGAGGCCTGTCAACCAAAACAAGGGACGGTCATTCATTCCACCCCTGCCACCCAAACCCTGACTACAGACGTATCAGATTATGCTTGTGGGGCCCATCTGGCAGGACTATGCATTCAGGGCGAATGGAGCCCAAATCAAATGCACCTACGTATCAACCAGAAAGAAATGCTAGCTGTGCAGAATGCTCTGACAGCCTTCATCCAGGGCAACTACTGATAAAGATGGACAACACCACATTTATGTGGTACATAAACAAGCAGGGGGGGTACCCACTCCTATCCCCTTTGCAGACTAGCCATGGCTTTGTGGAACACAGCCTTGACTTACCAAATACATCTACAAGCTCAATTCCTGCCAGGAAAGCAAAATGTTCTAGCACACGAACTAAGCAGAAATCTTATGGACCCACACGAATGGAAACTGGATCCACAAATCTTCAGCATGTTGACATGAATATGGGGGAGCCCAGACATCAGCATGTTGACATGAATATGGGAGAGCCCAGACATAGCAAAAAGATCTATCAGTTGAACAAATTCTGCACACTAATTAGTCACAAAAGCTTGGAAATACTGTATCCTTATGCTGCAAAAAACAGTCTATGCCTTTCCCCCTCTGCTCTCCAAGGTTTTACTAAAAGTCAGACAGGAAAAACTGAAAATGAATCTGATTGCTCCAGACTGGCCTCGCCAACACTGGTACCCACTTCTACGCAATATATCACACCTTCCTCCATGGTACCTGCCTCAGACACCTTATCTACTGTCTCAGCAGAACTATCAAATTCTGCACACCAAACTCTGAATCTTGCAGCATAGCTAGTCAGCTAATTTCACCAGTCACATCTCACAGTAAACCTGTGATGGATGTAATTTTGGAGGCTATAAGGCCTAGTACTGGAAAATCTTATGCTGATAAATGGAAAAGATTCTGTGCCTGGAGCCAAGCACAAGGAATAAACACAGCACTGCCCAATATTCCTCAGATTCTGCAATATTTAACTGAGATGCTTCACAAGGGTCTATCTTTTTCTTCTATAAAAATCCATGCCTCTGCCATTTCGGCTGATTACAACACAAAGCCCTCCTCTCTTTTCTCATCCCCTGCTAAAGCAGTACCTCAGAGGGGCCAAAAATTTGAGACTGCTCAGGAGAGCACCAATTCTGGCATGGGACCTCAATTTTGTGCTGGAAAAACTCACTCTACCTCCTTTTGAACCAGCTGCTACTGCAGACATAAAATTTCTCTCGAAGACTGCTTTTCTTTTAGCAGTCACTTCAGCTAGAAGAATTTCAGAACTACAGACTCTCGTGGCAGTGGAGCCTTTCATTATCTTTTATCCAGACAGGGTGGCCCTCTGGAGCAATCCATCCCTTATGCCTAAGGTGGTATCCAGTGTGGCTCTTAATCAGACCATTCATCTGCCAACTTATTTTCCCAAATCCACAGAACAAGGGGGAGCGGATTCTGCATTCATTGGATGTACACAGACAACTAAGATTCTACTTTTAAACAGGACAAAATCTCTAAAAATCTGAGCAACTACTGGTGGCATTTGATGCAGTGGCAGAGGGAAAAGCTATTTCAAAGCAGACTATTCAAAATTGATAAGCCATTGTATTTGTTTCCAAGCAAGCAGTATTCACGACGAAGGACTCCAAACCATCAGCTTAAGCACAGTTTTATTGCACGAACCACAAAGACACTTGTATTCCTTTACCATAAATGCCTTAAACAGAGTCACTTGCGTTTTCGTCATAAAAATGACTTCATCATATGACCAGCATATCCTAAAACCTTTAATTTATACTACAAACAGCAGTATTTTCCATTTGTTTATTCTCATTGTATTTGTTTCTGGTACATGTACCATGGTAAAATGTAATGACTGCAACCCCCATTAGGAAAACAACCGTAAAACGTTTCTCCAAAGCCAACTTCACGCTTCTTAAGACAGAAGTGGCAAACTTCATGACACCCATGCAGATGGACAGTAGAGGTACGACTGCTGAATCCTATACAAATGCACTTTACAAGCACTTGCACGAGTGCATGGATCATGCTTTCCCTAACGGAACCAAGATGCTATCCTCCAAAAAAAGAAAGCCAATCTGGTGGTCTGTCATAAACTAACTCTACAACAGAAGAAAGAAACTGTTGCAAAAACGAGTAAAATCCCACGATTGGAGGAACTCCCTGGTCAGCCTCAGTAAGAAGCTGAGATCCCTCATAAAATCCTCCAAAGCTAGTTATGAAAACAAAATTGTAACTGATTTCTAAAGACAACCACAAAGCATTCTATAGCTATGTCAGAAATCTCAATGGCAACACTCAGATCTGCTCTGAGTTGCAGCACAGTGACACTAAATATACAGAACCAACTGATATTGCCAGCATCCTGGCTAGGTTCAGTGCTAACTTTACCCCCCCTTTCACCCCCTAAAGGGCCCATCTTTATACCGGAAGAATGCAAAGTTCCTGTAATCATGGCTGCACAGGTAAAAACTTCACTCTCCAAAGCCAAGAACACAGCATCCATGGGACCTGACAACATCCCAGGCTGCCTTCTACATGAACTACAGAATGAACTGGCACCCCAGCTAAGTACCATGTTCAGTCATAGCCTCACCTCAGGCTTTGTGCCCATTGAATGGCATGCTGCGACAGGTATCCTACTCCACAAAGGGGGGGGGGCACAACAGACCCCGGAACTACCGCCCCATTAGCCTGAAGAGCCTAGTCTGCAAGGCCATAGAACGTATCATCATGGAACTCATAAACAAAGACATTTCAGATCTCCAAACCCTGGACCCCACACAGTTTGGGTTTGTATAAGGCAAATCATGTCTCCTAAACCTGATAAGACTTCTTTGAAGTAGTCAGCAAAGCCATAGATGAGGATAAGGTGGTCCACACAGCCTATCTGTATCTCGCCAAGGTGTTCAATACCATCCCCCACTCTGGAATTAAAGATAAACCTCACTAAACTAGGTATAAATCCCTATGTCACAAGATGGGTTGCCAACTGGCTTACTGGAAGAACCCACACTGTGAAAAGTAGCAGACTCCAAATCAGACTTCAGACCAGTGAGTGGAGTACCACAGGGTTCAGTCCTGGGTCCTCTCCTGTTTGGCATCTACTTCTCTGAAGTACAGGCTAACACAGAAGGTCTTTGGCTAACTAAATTTGCAGATGACTGCAAACTAGGAGCCATAATTGAAACTCCTAATGATGTGGACATCCTACAACAGGGTCTCTGAGACAGATGCCTGGTGTCAAAGATATGGTCTCAAGCTCAATGCCAAAAAGTGCATTGTCATCCCCATTGGTAAAAATTCTGTACCCATGAGCTACCACATAGGTGGTAGTCTACTTAACACTGAAACTGTGATAAGAGACCTTGGGACACAAGTGGACAGTAGTCTCTCCTTTGATCACATCGCCAAAGTGGTCAGGAAATCCTCCTACATGGCACACACCACAAAAGGTTTCTCATCCAGAAAAAAAGAAGCCCTTGTTCCCCTCTACTCAACAATCATTAGACCCATTATAGAGTACAACACTCCTTTTTGTATGTACCTCACAAGACATCTACAACAACTGGAAAGGCTGCAAAAATACCTCAGGATTACTGGCCAAACAGATGCCTTACGAAGACTGTCTCAAAAACTCCAGCTTTACTCCGTCGCATATCGCCTACTCTGAGGCGATCTCTGCCTAACATACAAAGCTATGTCAAACCCAGACCTGTTGGACATGCTCCACTTAAAGAAATCTCAATCCCTCCGAGCTACACGCTCTAGGGACCTAAACCTTGTCACCACAATAAACAGAACATGCTGGAGGGATAGATTTCCTGTCCCAGAGACTTCCCATACTCTGGAACAGACTACTTATCTATGTCAAACAGAGCTCATTAGCACTCTTCAAGAAAAATCTTGATGATTGGATGGGTAATAGGAAATTCACCCCGGGGTTACTTCTGTGGTTCTGCTTGACAGGCACAGGAAAATTTTCTTGGGTGGCGAAAGCCAGGGTACATTTTTGGCGGGCCAATAGCCTAGTACCTACCTATGAACCTGTCCCCAAGGGGATCAGATCCCATTCCACCAGGGCTGCATCTACTTCTGCAGCTTTTCTCAGAGGGGTTCCTACCAGAGACCTTCTAGAAGTTGCTACTTGGAGCTCAGTTGATACGTTCACCAAACATTACCATTTACCTCTCTTTTCTAAATCCAGAGCAGACTTTGCCACTGCTGTCCTGCAGGGCCTTATAGCTGCTCCTAATGCTGTGTAATTCCCAACCATAGCTTTGGGATTCTACCCAAATGTAATGACTGTAACAGTGAAACACGAAGAATATAGTACAGTTGTGTACACTTACCATAAATGTAGATGTTAGTGTATTCACTGTTGCAGTCCTGGTTACCCACCCGCCAGCTCTCTTTCTCTTATTATACCTCCGCTTTCCTTTACTATGCTCAAAAGCCTTTTTGGTGTATTTGCTTTTAGTTGGGGGTATATTTTTTGTGTTCTAAATTACATGCATATAATATAATTTTTCTGCCCCCCATTTGGGGGGCACCTGACATCTGGGGTAAGAAAAACTGATTAAAATGGTGTTGGCTGCATGTTTTATACCCCTGATGTCATGGAAGAAAGAGAGGCAACTGACGCAGGACCCAAGCAACCTGCCAGCAGATTACCCAAGATGTAATGACTGCAGCAGTGAATACACTAACATCTACATTTATGGTAAGTGTACACTACTGTACTTTCCTTCACACTGCCTAAAAAGGTACTATGGGTGTGGCAAGAGACTTGGCCAATATCCCAGGGGTGACAGATGATCATTTCTGGTAAAATATCGGTCTCATGTCATCCTAGGCTGACACATAGTGCTTAGCTTAGAATGATGAGAATTGATCTTAAATGGGATCAGCCAGGTGGCTTTGCTTGATATGGATTGACAGCCTGTCCCAGAGCAATGTCAACTTCTGTGAGATGTATCCGTCTCACCAGTAAGACCTGTTTGTCACTGGCCAGATTGATGTCCCTAGAATGGGTGACTCTAGAACCATTTAACTTATGGCGGTGCATCATTTCTGTTGCATTTGGGTCAGAGGTAGTCCTGTAAACCAGACATAATTTGCCTCTAGCTACTCTATGCTGATTGAGTACACTGACTGTCACTGCAGTCTGTCCATATAACATGTGCTCGAGACCCTGAATTTTATCAGATTTCTGGGCTCAAGTCGCTGCAGGCGTTTGGTACATTACATACCAAAGGGAGCTGTATACTCCTTGACAGGCCTGATGAGGAATGAGTACAGGGTGGTTATAATTTTGTTCTTGAGGCAACACCTTGGCTAATTGGGTGAGCAACGTAAAATGAATGCCTTCCTCACCACACTAAACACATGTTGGTCAAAGTTCAGCTCAGTCAAGCTGTGTTCCCAGGGGATCTCACTGCTGAATTGGTACTTATCAAGGGCATTGCACAAGGGAATGATGATGCATTTCTTTAAACACTGTCACTTTGGTACCAATCCTTGTTCTGTGTAATTCCCTTTCAAAGTATGCTGACATCTCCCAAGTGTTTCTCTGGCACCAAATTTGCAGTCATCAGCAAACTTGGTTAGCCACAGCCCCACCGTTTGTGACGTAGACTTTGGAGAAGTATATGCAAAGTGGGCCCAGCGCTGAAATTTGTGGGACCCCACTGGTGACAGCTCTGTTGGTATACAGCCTTTCAGTTTGACAGTGTTGTCAACCTGTGAACCAGTTTGCAGCACACCTGACAACATAGGGGTTGATATTCAGCAGGGTTAGTTTGTCAATTATACCCAAATGTAGGATAGTGTTGAAGGTCTTGGTCAACTCAATACAGGCAGTGTGCATGGCTTTGCCGTCGTCTGGCTCTCCATGTTATCGAAGACGTACACCAGGTTTAGCATGCATGACCTGCCCTTAACAAAACAGCATGGGGATGGATCCATGTTTGGGGGTCACCTCTATCCTTATTTAAGAGATCATGAGGATTCATTCCATTGCCTTACAGGTGAGGGTGGGTAAACTTATGGGTCTATAGTTAATGGCATCTGTTGCAGAGCCGCACTTGTGGAAGGGGAGTTGACCTTCGTAGTCTCCCACTAGTACTCCTGTTGTGTGTTGTCTAATGGAGTAGCTGGCTCTTGTTTTACAGCATTAAGAATGCAGCCCATAGTAGCATCTGGTCTCATGGAGGCTGTGTTCTTAGTCTTTGAGAGAGCATTGATGAATTGCACTTTGGAGATGCATGAAGATTGTATGCTTGAGGAAGATTGATGTTGTAATTCTTGCCAAACCTGTCTACTAGCTTGTTGCAGTTTCCACCTTGTCAGTGTGTGTTCTCATCCACAATTATTCAGCACACATCAGACTCGTACCTTTTAGGTTGCGGATGTAGCTGAAGAAATCTTGGGGTTATACTTGGCTATGTTTGCTAAAAATTTATCTTACTTGCTTTTTGAATATTTTATGCGTTTTCTTATTTGATTGTTTAGGCTCGAGTGCTCTTCCAGTTCTATTATCTCACTTTTTTTCTTTGTAGATATCACCTTCTTTCCTGTTGTATACCTTATTGATGGAGGATGTTCACCGGGATTTCTTTTCTTTTATGATCACCTTGCTTTAATCCTGTCCTGCATTATTGTGTCTGTACATTTTTCTACATGTGTTTAGGTGACCTCAATGTGTAGAAGTTTAGTCATGAATGCCATGTCTGGAAACTGGAGCTTGGCAGCCATGTACACCTTCCCTTAAGAGGAGGGTATAGTTCGCTTTGGTGAAAATGTTTGACCTGACTTCAGTTTTTGGTACTTCTGGCCATATTGATACTTCAGTAAACACGATTTATGGTCTGATTTGACCAGTGTAGGCAGTGCAAATGAGCTGTTGCATCATTCAGTCATGTTTGTGAGGACCAGATCTGGAATATTAGATCCCCTGGCACTATGTTTTCCAGGGTATTTTAGTTAAAGTCCATTAACTAGTGTGCTACTGAGTTTGGTCTCTATTTTTCACAATTAATGGAAAGATAGTTGAAGTCACCCATGAATAGGGTGTTAGGCTGCACCTTACTTGTCCACAGTAGGTCTAAATATGCATGCTGGGCATCTTGGTTCATGGGAAGGGACCTGTAACTGACGAGCTGCCTGTATCGGAACCAAGTCCTAATAGTAGTAAGGAATGAATAAAGATGCCTTTAACTATGACTGCCCTCTACACCAATACGACTGATTCCAAGCATGCGCCAGCCAAAAACTCTCAGCTAAGACCTACCCTAATGCCTCTCTCCTAGTTACTCCAGATCTTGTTTGCCACGTTCCTTGTCAGAAGTGCCTAGTCATCTCTGTCAAAGCTAAGTGGAAAATTATGTTTTTTTTGATCTAGTTTCTCCTCAATATTTCTTGTTTTTTAGTCAATTTAGCATTATCTCGCTATCACCTATAACCTACTTCTGTTTCCTACCTTTTACCTTTGGTAGTTAAATTTCTCCCATTGTTTGTACTGTCACTCTCTCCTGTCTTTAGTAGGCCCTTCCTTACCACTTGTGGTATTTTTTAAATACCATTGTTGGAATTCTCTCACTTTTTTCTTTGTTTTTTTTCTATTGGGATAGCCTTGTTGCCTTACTATGTCAGACAAAGCTAAGTTGGGGTTTAAACAGTGTGACAAGTGTGGGTGTAAGATGCCCAACTTGGACAGACATGCTAGTTGTTTCTGCTGTTTGGCATGGACCAAATTAAAGCTGATTGTGACAGTTGTGCTAGTTTTAGTAATCGTACACTAGCAGAACGTAAAAATAAACTTGACTGTACCTGCTTCAGCACCATCCCCGCCCACAATGCCAATTGTTTCTTCAGCTCCAGAGTCTCCTAAAGTTGAATATCTGCCAAGAACCAGATACTCTCCAACGTACGACCCTTTTTTGGGGCAGAGATTTAGCCTCTTTCTTGCAAGACCTGATTCTCCTTCAGCAGCCTCCTTCAGTTCCACCAGGAGTTTTTCTCAGACCTAGTGCGGGTTGTGGACCAGCTTCTAGCAGCTAGGGATTGCCCCCTCCAGCTAGACCTTATGTCCCTCTTGGCTTGGAATCCTTTACTGCATATTCCCCTGTTTATCCTCCTCCAGCCTCTGCCCAGGTCCTGGAGATTTCATTACAGTTTTTCCCGTGTCCGCACTGACCACCTTGCTGCATCGGCTCCGGTGGAGCAGATGCTCTCTTGGAGCACTGCTTGGACTGTCGGTACCTAGCCCAGTGCCTGTTTTCTCGCTGGTGCTATGTCCACTGCTCCAACGCCTTCCAGTCCTCTCTGAACTCCTCACCTGGTGGTGGGCTCCTCGGGGCAGGGTGTGATCTCGTTTCTGAGGTTGTCCTTCTGTTCTGGGCTCCCATCCCTCCTTGGGCGGGCCTGCTTTCCAAATGATGGAGAGGGTCCTTGCCTCCACAGGCTCGCAGTCAGCACCAATGACATCAACATCAGAACCCCCCTACCATGTAGCTGTCCCAACCCCCTACTTCAGGATCCCAGGCATGGGAGCTGCAGGACCCCTTTTGGAGGGAACCTCTTCTCCGGAGTTGTCCTCAGAAGATTCCACTGGGAGCCACCCTGGAAGAAACGGCGCAAGAGGAAGCACCTTGATTCCCAGAGGAATCTATCACCAAAGACACAGATTGTTATGAGGGGGTAGGGTCTCCACCAGACCGTCTCATTTGGAGACATTCTCGTAATCCTCAAGCAGCGGGGAAACTAAGTCCTCTAACCCTTCTGAGGAATCTGTGTTCTTGCAGGCCTTCCACCCACCTGCACATGACCTTGTTAAGCTCATCGTGCAGCGTGCCTGGCCCAAGCAGTTGACAGTTGATTCCATGGTCATGGCGGCCACCAAGATGGAACTGGCAGAAGATAGTTCCACTGTCCATCCTCCAAAGAGGGAGTCTCTGACCATGGACAGACTAGAGAAGCAGACCTGTGCTTCAGCGACCTGAAAGTCGCTTAACTATCTGGCACACTTCACTTTCCTCCAAAGAGACCTAATTTCTGAAATGTATTGCTCTTTGGTGGGAGTACTGCCTGATGAGGTGCGTAACGCTGTCGCTTCGCAGCTAGTTTCCATTGAATCCATCTCAACTCCTCAATTTGTTTATCTCACACCACCAAGGGGGCAACTTGAGCTGCCACATCAGGCATTGCCATGAGACTTAATGCTTGGATGCAGTTGTGCGACTTTGCAGACCCCTTTAAATCTTCCTTCGATGAATCTGCACTTTTAGGACCCAAAGTACAAGACACACTTGCACAAAGTGAGAAAGACGGAAAGACCTTCGACTACAGGGATTCCAGATGTTTCTGTATCTAGACTATTGGCTCCTTACTCCTCTGACCAGGAATCTCCTAGTCCGCAGCCTCTCTTACACTCAGGATCTTGCTCTCCACCTGGTGATTAATCAACAAGGACAAATGTCCCCAGCAAAGACAACGGAATTTATTGGAGCAGTCTTTGACACAACATCCTGTCGAGCTTCTCTCCCTCCTCGCAGGCTTTTGAAAATAAGACACTAAATCCAAGCCCTTCTTCCACAGACCTATGTACCAGCACGCCTTGTACTGCAACTCTTAGGCTCCATGGTGGCTGCCATTATTTTAGTACCACTGGCGAGGCTGCACATGAGAATCCTGCAGTGGCTCCTTGCGGCACAATGGTCGCTTAACTCGCCCACTCGACCACATGATACGTCTTGCAAACTACTGCAAGGAAGAAATGCTATGGTGGCTGAAGTCACAAACGAATCTTTGGTGTTGACCATTCTGTCTTCCCCAGCTCGTGGCCATGGTGACCATGGATCCTTCCCTTTTGGGGGGGGGGCATTTCCAGGGAAAGATGGCCTAAGGTACCTGGTCCTCCATGGAGGCCAATTTGCACATAAATGTCCTGGAACTGACCGTTCTTAGTGGTGTAAGCGTTCCATACATCCCTACCTTCTGAGACCATTGCAGTTCAGTCAGACAATGTCAGTCATCTTGTATATTAACAAGCAAGGCAGAACCAGGTCTTAACCCCCTGTGTTGGGAAGCCATGAGGATTTGGCACTGGGCGATGGCTTCCAACAGCTTTCTTATAGCAGTACACATTTCCAGGAGTTCCAACCTTATTGCGGACAATTTGAGCATGAACATCCTAATGCCACACATGTGGTCCCTCAGTCCTGTAACAGCGGATTGGATCTTCCAATGCTGGGGCAAGTCTTGCTGCGATCTGTTTGCTTCACCCCAAACAATAAATGCAGAAGCTACCTTGCCCTGATCCCCCCCTCGGGGGGGGCGGACCCCTGAGGGATGCTGTAATGCATGATTGGTCCCCGGGTCTACTGTATACCTTTCCCCTCATTCCAAAATTTCTCCAGAAAGCTCAAAAGGTTGAGAAGCAAAGTGATCCTTATTGGTCTTGTCAAGTCTGGTTCCAGTCTCTATGGCCTCATCTGAATCACAGCTTGTGGATCCTGGATCATTCCCATTCCTTGGGGAGTGATTCATCCCATTCTCGAGCTCACAGCTTGGTTCCTCCACTTCCAGTGATTGCCAGGTTGTCTGACATACCATCTTGTTTGTGAATTTCTTGTGGCTGCACACACTCCTCCAGGAAAATTTATTCTAGTAAATGGACTAGGTTCTCTCTTTTGGCCAAAGATCAGAACATAGATCCCTTCTCTGTGTCTGTTCGAAAGATCCTTCAATACCTGATGACTCTTTTACAAAGGAGCCTCAGCATCAACAGTCACTGTACATTTAGCAGCTATCGCCAGTTTTCATAATAGATTTGATAATTCAATTATGATACACTGCCTATGCAAGACATTTTTGAAAGGAGTTTTGCACGTTAAACCTCTGGTCAAGCTACCCTTAGAACCCTGGGACTTGACTTTGCTTCAGTCTCTCGCAGGTCCTCCTTTCGAGCCTTTTCATGCGATTTAAAAGTTTTTGTCGTGGAAGACCTTACTTCTAGTAGCACTTAACTCTGCAAGAAGAGTATCTGAGCTGCAGGCCTTGAGTGTCAAGAGATCTTACTTTATCTTCTACACGGATAGGGTGTCCCTTTGTACTGACCCTTCTTTCTTGTCCATGGTCATTTCTGGATTTTCCCTTTGTACTGACCCTTCTTTCTTGTCCATGGTCATTTCTGGATTTTCCATAAATCTGGTGACCTACTGGTTTTCTTCCCCCAGCATTCTAATGGGGGGGGGGGTTGGGTACCTTTTGCACACACTTGATGTGCATCGGCAGCTTCATTGTTTGGACAGGACTAAATCTTTCAGGAAAACAGATCAGTTGCGCGTGGCCTTTGCATGACCCAGATTGGGTAAACCTGCTTCAAAAGTGACTTTATCCTCCTGGCTTAGAAATGTCATTACCTTTATCTACCAACAGAATAAGCTATCCTTACCTTAAAGAATAAAGGCTCATTCTACCAGATCTATGGCTACTTCTGTAGCCTTCCATTCCAGAGCCTCTATGGAGATCATCTGTGCAGCAGCCACTTGGATAGGGCCTCATACCTTTTTTCTCTCATTACAAATTGGATTTGGCCTCCAGGGGATGATTGGTTCTAGGGTACTCCGGAATATCCTTCCTTAGTCCACCTAGGACTCGAGTAGCTGGGGACTCTGTCCTAATAGTAAGGAATGAATACGTCTTACCATAATGTTCCATCTGTGTTGTAGATCTTTATTCATTTATTACTTTCCACCCTCCTTCCCCCTGCCTGGACTACTGGTGCACTTTAGGAACTCCTGGTTAGGGTAATGTTAAGTTGTCAATCTCGCCTTCATTCTTGCTGGATGGGTTCGGAGCCGATCCTCTGCTCCGACTCGGCACTTGCTTAGCTTGAGAACTCCTTTTACCAGCTCGAGGCAACCCTATATCCCATGATGCAAGGCGGGACTACCTCAGATCTCGTTTGCCGCTTTGCGAAGAGGTCTCCTTTTTGCCAGCTGAGGTAAGTTTGAGTTTTTCAAACAGCTTAGTCAGGGTTTATCTTTCCCTTTTCCTTTTTTATAGTGTGTAGTGCTCATACAACCCACCCTATTTCCCCATATAGTTAAAAACTTTTAGTTTTTATAAAAAGTTTAAAAATTTTCAGTTAGGCCTAGGCCCCCCTTTAGTAATCCCTATCTGTGTGTCTGTGTTTGTGGGATTAATTGTGTGACTGTTTTGGGGTGTGTGTGTGAGTATTTTTGTTACTCTTTTTCTTGGACGATGTCTAAGGAAGTAAAGGTCTCAGGCTTCAAGAAGTGTGACTCGTGCTGTCAGAAAATGTCTCTGACAGACGGTCACACTTCTTGTGTTTACTGCCTGGGGCCTTTACACCTGCAGGACTCCTGTGCTTTGTGTCACTCTTTTAGCCAGCGAGTCCTGCAGGAAAGGAGGAATAAATTCATCCTCCGTGGCTTACTAAAGCCGGAAGGTTCACCCACTAAAACTGGGTCCGGTAAACCTTCCAAGCTATCTAAGGGTCAGGCTACAGCTTCTAAGCCTTCCCCGGTGGCTCAGACTCCGGAGTCGAGATCGGCTCCGGCCGGAGCCGATCTTTCTTCTTCTCAGGTGGTAGGGTCGGTTCCGACACCCAATCTGCTGTTGCCTTGTCGGCTCCGGCTGGAGCCGACATATTATCCAGTATCGGAGCCGAGAAGCCTTCGGCTCCATCTGGAACCCAGAGGACGTCGGCTCCGATGACTTCATCCAAGAAGAGATCTCGGTCCCCTTCTTTGGAGTCTATCCACTCGGCTCCGGGGTCTCCTCTTTTGTCGGAGCGGAGTCATCGGAGCCGATCTTCGAGATCTTCCAGGCTGTCTGACCACGATTTAGAGAGGGTGGTAAGCAGGCTGTTGAAGTCGCAGGCACGAGCCCAAATGCTCATAGCCTGTCTCAGCAGACTTCGGCTATTGCTTCACCCCTTGAACTTCCTCCTCAGACTCCCCACCAGAGTTCGGAGCCGGAGCTTCTCGGGACAGCGACCGTGTTGGCGCCGGAGCCGATACATCCCTTTTTGGCTCCGTCGTCTTCGGCTCCGATCTCCTCCATGAGACCTTCCTTGGAGGGATCCGGTCATCGAGTTTCCCTTGTCGGCTCCGAGGGGGCTAGTGGCATCGGACCCTTGTCCGACCCGCTCTCCTCTCGGGCTTCGGCTTTGGTAAGCTCGGCACCGACATCGGTCTCGAGCCTTCCCTCTCAGTGGAGCCGGAATTCCTATTTCCTCGAACGGGAATATTCCGCCTCCCGGGAGGGGAGCCTTTGAGGTGATGAGGAGTGTCCTGGCACCTGAGCCAGGTCAACGGTCCATCCCTTTAGCTCCTCCCTCTTTGGTGCCTGTAGACGCCTCTTGGTCTCAGGCCCAGGGATCCATCGCCCCAGGTTTCCCCATTGGTAATATCTTCCTCTTCCGAGGTTTCTCCTGATCCTGCAGGGGAACCCCCTCGGAAGAGGACGTGTAAGAGGAAACACATAGACTCCCCTGAGTCTACTACATCTGATACCGACTTAGATGAGTCGGAGGGTTCCCCACGATCCCCCTCTGAGGATGTCTCCTTCTCAGACATCCTTGAGCTCCTCAAACAGAGGGGGAATTGGCCCTCCATTGACCTCTCCGAGGATGAGTCTGTATACCTGGAGGCTTTTGGATCCCGACCCTCCACCTCCTGGGTGTCTCCGCCTTTCGACCCACTTATGCAGGTAGTGGCTCGGAAGGCGTGGGCAGCTCCAGATTCTGTGGAACCTGTCCCCAGGAGACCATCCAAATTTATTACGGCCCCTACAGACAAGCAGTTTCTTTCCAAGGGCGTCTCTGTGGATGCTATGGTGGTGGCGGCCACCAAGAAGGAACTTGCGGATCCTTCAGTACCTGTCCATCCTCCTAACAAAGATTCTAGGACCATGGACAGGTATGGAAAGTGGATGTTTTCTTCAGCGACCTTTGCTATGCGTTCGCTGAACTGCCTTTGCCACTTCACCAGGCTTCAAAGAGATATTCTCAAGGAACTAGGTGAAGTGGTCCAGGATCCTTCTGCTGCTGGGGCTCAAGAAAAGATTGCCTCACAGCTAGCAATCCTGAATTCCTTAACCAACTCCTCCATGCGGCTCATATCCTATGTAGCCGATGGAGCGAGCAGGGCCGCAGGCACAGGAGTGGCTCTTAGACGTCAAGCCTGGATGCGGCTTTGTAATTTTGCGGACCCCTTTAAGGCGTCCTTCACCAATACCCCCTTTGACGGCTTTGTTCGGACCTCAGGTGAAAGAAACCTTGACCAGGTGTGAGCAGGACGGCAAAACTCTTTCTGCCGTTGGAGTCCATTTTTCCACCCCTTCTAGACCCTATCCCAAGGGTCAGAAGGGAGGGAAGATGTGGTTCCGCAAAGCCCAAGGAGCAGCGCCGGACACACGTGGTCAGTTTACCCCCAGAGGCAGAGGGGGTAACAATAACAAACGCCGCCCTAGAGGCAGAGGGGGTCCTCAGAATCAGGGCAACAGGGAGTCTCTTCCTGAGAAGCCCTTTCAGCATCCCTGAGGTGTTGCCCGACTGTCCACCCTTGGAGGCAGTCGGGGAAAGATTTCACTGTACCCAGTAGCCTGGCGTTCCCTTTCACAAGATATGTGGGTACAGTCTATCATATCTGAGGGTTACAAAATCCCCTTCGAAGGTATCCGACCTCAACAATCCCTTCCAGACATCTCACCCGGTCAAAGGGATTTGGCAGAACAGGAGGTTTCAAAGCTCCTAGAAAAAAGAGCCATCCAGACTGTTCCGGCAGACCAAGTAGGATCCTGCGTCTACTCGAGATTCTTTTTGGTCCCCAAAAGGACGGGAGATTGGAGACCAATATTAGACCTGAGCAATCTAAACAGATTTGTCAAGAAGGCAAGATTCCGGATGGTCACGCTTCAGTCCATTCTGCCCTTTCTGGGCAAGGACAACTGGATGTGCTCGATAGACCTTCAGGATGCGTACTATCACATAAAGATTCACAGGCGCTCCAGAAGGTTTCTCCGCTTTCGGCTAGGGACCAGTCATCATCAATTCAGAGCCCTGCCCTTTGGCCTCACTTCAGCCCCCAGAGTGTTTACCAAATGCATGGCAGTGGTCACAGCTCATCTGAGACGTCAAGGATTCCAGGTGTTTCCTTATTTAGACGACTGGCTCCTCTCCGCCACCACCAGGTGTCAGCTTCTTCAGACCAGAGACTACACTCTGCAGCTATGCAAAAGTTTGGGAATTTCAGTGAATTTCGAAAAATCTTCTCTGCGGCCTTGCCAATCTATCACCTTTATAGGCGCAGAATTAAACACCGTCAAAATGTTAGCCAGACTAACAGATCAGAGAATTCTGGACATCCAAAATACGTTCGGATTTTATTGCAGAGCAGCAAAGTCAAAGCCAGATTGATACTAAAGGTTCTAGGTCTTATGGCTGCGGCCATTGTTCTTCTACCACTGGCTCGCTTCCACATGCGTCTTCTGCAGTGGATGTTATTCACTCAGTGGTCGTTCCACAGTCTTCCGATGAGACACGAAATCTTAGTCACACAATCGTGCAGGACTCCTCTGAACTGGTGGATATCTTCCCCTCCTCTTCATCAGGGCCGACCATTTGTTCCCCCTCCTCCGGTTGCCACAGTTACTACGGATGCCTCTCTGATCGGGTGGGGGGAGCATTATCAGGGCAGGATGGTCCACGGGACGTGGCAACCCATAGAATACCATCTGCACATAAATGTCCTGGAGATGAGAGCGGTGCTTTAACGTTGCAAGCCCTCAACGACTTTCTTCCCGCGGGGACTATTGCAGTGCAAACGGACAACATGTCCGTGGTCTGGTACATCAACAAGCAGGGCGGGACCAGGTCCTATCCGTTGTGTCGAGAAGCTCTCAGACTTTGGCAATGGGCAATCTCCTCATCAGTTTCTGATAGCAACGCACATCCCCGGCAGGTCCAACCTCTTGGCGGACAGGCTGAGCAGAGCCATTCTCATGCCTCACGAGTGGTCTCTTAATCAATCTATAGTGGACCAGATTTTTCTGAAGTGGGGCACACCTTGTTGCGATCTTTTTGCTACACCCCAAAACAGCAAGTGCCCCGACTTTTTCACCCTTTTTCCCCTACCAGGCCAACCCCTGAGAGACTCTCTAACCCAGGATTGGCCCCGGGGACTTCTGTACTCTTTTCCTCCTTTTCCCTTGATTCCACAAGTCATTCAGAAAGCCACAGTTTTGAGGGCCAAGTTGATTCTCATTGCCCCTTACTGGCCTCGACAAATTTGGTTTCTGTCTCTGCATCGTCACCTCCTGGTGCAGCCTTGGCATCTGGACCCAGTTCCGGATCTTTTGATCCACCAGTCGGGTCAACAGCACCGGGCCATTCATTCTCTCAACCTCACTGCTTGGTTGCTCCATTTCCTTCCCTAGCCAGGCTTCCTATGATCTCTGATCCGGTCAGAGATATCTTAGTGGCTTCTTTGAAGTCGTCCACCAGAACCGTTTATGCTAGCAAGTGGCGACGTTTTTCCATTTGGGCAAATTCCAGAAATATTGATCCCTTTACTGCTCCTGTGCATTCTGTTTTAGATTTCCTGGCTGAAGTTTTTCAGTCAGGATCTTCTTCATCTACAGTAAAAGTTCAACTGGCTGCTATTTCCAAGTATCATGTTGGCTTGCAAGATCATAACATTATGTCACATAGACTATGCAAGGCCTTTCTGAGAGGAGTGTTTCTCCTGAAGCCGCCAATAAAACATCCTCCTCCACAATGGGATCTGAATTTAATGTTAGCATCCTTGATGTTACCACCCTTCGAACCGTCTGCTTCATGTTCATTGAAATTATTGACCTGGAAAACTATATTTTTACTGGCTGTCACTTCAGCAAGAAGGGTTTCCGAGATTCAAGCTCTCTGCATCCGTTCCCCTTACTTGGTCTTTCACAAGGACAGGGTATCCTTGAGAACAAATCCGTCCTTTCTTCCCAAAGTTGTTTCCCAAACTAATATTAATCAATCTATCGATTTACCAGTCTTTTTCCCCTAATTATTCTGACAAAGCTGAGCAAAAGCTTAATTTTTTGGATGAACATAGTCAGCTCAGGTACTATTTGCATAGAACTAAACAATTCAGGAAATCAGACCAATTATTTGTCTCCTATGCAGAAAACAGGAAAGGTCTTCCAGTATCAAAAGTGACCTTATCCAGATGGTTGTCTTCCACCATTTCTTACGTGTATTCGCTCAGAGGCAAACAACTACCTTCTAAACCGAAAGCACACTCAACTAGGAGTCTATCCACTTCTGCAGCTTTTCAGGATAGACTACCCATTGATACCATTTGTGCAGCAGCTACTTGGGCCACTCCTCATACCTTTGTCTCATTACAAATTGGATTTGGCCTCTAGGGACAGGGCCAGTTTTGGTTCCACAGTTCTCAAGAGTCTGTTCCATTGAGCCACTCGGGATACAGGTGCTAGGGACGCGGTCCCATCCAGCAAGAATGAAGGCGAGATTGACAACTTAACATTTAGAAGTTATGTACCTACCATAACGTTCCATGTTAGTTGTCTTCTCTCGCCTTCTTTCTTGCGTCCCTCCCTCCTTCCCCCTGGCCTGGACAGATCTTGAAGAGTTTCCTCTTCTCAGGTTGTTTCCTCCTGAGCCTTCATTAGAGGAGTCCTTTATTATGGACTTGTTTTCCTAGTTATATTAGGTTAGTCCTTAGCAGGGTATGTTAGCTACCAAACGAGATCTGAGGTAGTCCCGCCTTGCATCATGGGATATAGGGTTGCCTCGAGCTGGTAAAAGGAGTTCTCAAGCTAAGCAAGTGCCGAGTCGGAGCCGAGGATCGGCTCCGAACCCATCCAGCAAGAAAGAAGGATGGAACGTTATGGTAGGTACATAACTTCTAATTTGCTGACGGAGCCTTCTACTGTTTTTCTATTACTACCTCTGTTATAAGGGGCAGCATACCTCGGAACCTGGAATCATCAAAAATCTGGACAAGGCCCATGAAAAATAGGTACAAATCTGTATGCTGATTAACATACAATTTGCATGCATAATTACATAACCCCACCCACTCCAATGTAATTGTGAGATGCCAACTTTCAAACAAACTGAAGAACAGACAACCAAAGTATGGCACCAGAGTCCCCCTGGAGCCTTTCAAATGTCCCATTACCTGGCTGTTTTGCCCCATTTACCATAAACACTAATGTGTGCATACTGCTTTACTTCTGCCCTTAACTCACATTCATTCGCCTCTAGCCACCAGATGTATTCAGTTGGAGGCATTTACACACACAAGAGTTTCAGATAAAGGTTTCCTGTGTTTTTATTAATAGCCCTAATGTACATATAGTTCAGATTTAATTCTAAAATATTATACTGCTCAAGTAGATGTGATGCTCCTAAATTGTAGACTATGCCAAGAAGTATTAAAGGCTTCATCTCAAAGCTGAACAATGTCAACATTTTCATTAATTGCTTTACAAAGTTCCATTTGATTTCCTGCATAATGTGTGCGGTTTACTGACATGGCAGAGACATCTGTTTTCATATTTGAATCAACATTATGAAACCATACTGGTTCCATTCCAAAACAGGAACTCTGCAACCAGAGATGTATGCATTTAAAATGAAGGATAATACATTTCAGGGCACTGAAAGCCCATTTAAAATTCTGGAGGATATTTGGCTTAAATTATGTAGACATACAGCAAGAAGTCAACATTTTAAATATTTAACATTTATATAAGGCCAGAGAGCTTTAATATATCCGGCAGATCAGTCACCCCTCCAAGTACCATCACCAGAAGCTTAAATGATACTAAGTTTATCCAGACCTATGTTCTTCGTGTTTCACTGTTGCAGTCATTACATTTGGGTATCTGCTGGCAGGTTGCCCTCAGTCTGCCTGAATAGCTCTTGGGTCCTGCGTTAGTTGCTGCCCCTTCTTACATGACGTCAGGGGTATAAAACATGCAGCCGACGCCATTTTAATCTGTCTTTCTTGCTGTGTGGTGCCTGAAGCAGATGCAGTTTGCAAGTGCCAGTCGTCCGACTCCTGAAATTTTCATTTTCGAGTTTCAGAACTGAAGTCTTCAGTCTAACGCCAAGTACCTCATTGGAGAAACTTTTTCTTGCTCCTTACCAATGTCAGTAAATTATATTACTTGTGGGAAGCCAACACCTCATGAAGATTTTCATTTCTACTGTATTCCTTGGCTAGGCTCTAACAGCAGCATGCCTTGCTGTTGGTTTTGTGCTAAATTTAACCAACACACTATTGAGCGTCTGTATATTTTTGCATCTAAATATTTTGGCTCAAGATTTAACTATCCAGAAATGTTGTTGGTTAGCAATCCGACTACCGAAATTCACAAAAAACGCAAAGAAAAAGACAGACTGTCGAGGTACAAACCCGATGAAGCTTTTCCTAAGCCAGTCGCCTGTACTCAGTGAGGTACTTTTGCATCCCCTGATACCTGCTACTTTTGAGTCTCGGGCCTCTACTGAGACCCATTCGGAGTCCGGTATTAATTCAAGTATTGAACCTGCAGATGTGTCTCCCTTAGATGGGTCTGAAGTCACTGAGCAGGCATCGGCTTCTGAGGGTGTTTTCAGGCCTAAAGATTTGTATATTAAACTGATGCCATCCTCAAAAAGAAGGCCAAAACCAACTTCTGTGTCTAAAAAAAACGATGCATGGGTCATGTGCTCAGGCCCCTATGCCTAAAAAAAAAATATCAAAATGGCTGAGGATTTAATTACCTTGATCAGGGTTTCCCAACCCCCTCCTGCTAAGAGGCTTAGGCAAGGCACTGATTGAGTCTTCAGATTAGGTTTCCATTTCTTCTGATCAGGAATTATCTAGTCCACCTTATGAGGACTCTGATGCAGAGGAATCCTTCCCTTCTGCTTCTCCTGAGGATTTTTCTTTTGGAGAAAGTTTGCATACCTTAAGGGGACTTTTTCATTGGGAGAGTCAGGATTTTTTCAGAATCCAAAAAGAGGCTTGAGGATTTCCTCCTTCCTCAGCATAGGCCTTTGGCTATACCTCCTGTTTTAGACATTGTTGTTTTCTCAGAATCCAGCATGCCCCTGATTCCCTGGCTCTGTCTCCAAGTAAGCCAGACAGATACTAAAGGGTTCCTGACTCCCACAAGTTTCTTTTTAAAAACCCTACTGCTGACCCTGACGCAATTTCTCAGGGTCCAAAGGGTGTTAAGGCTTCTACTGCTAAAACTCCTACCCCTTCTGATAGAGACTCCAGCATGCTGGATAGATGGGGGTAGGAAGGTTTACACATCTGCAACCGTGGCAATCAGGGCTTTAAACTGTCAATTTCATATGCTTAAATATCAGCAGCATGTCATGGGCTTACTGAAGCAGAAAATGATGATTTTTGACTGGGAAATAGTTACAGGATTTATTGCATTCAGCTGAACAAGTTGGCAAGCATACTTTGCAATGTGATTTTGATTCCTTGAAGGCCTCTTGCAGGACTGCTGTAACTGGATCTGTGATGAGACATCCTTGGCTCAAGGAGCAAAATCTGCCTGATCATGTTAAAGCAAAATTGTTGGATGCTCCTTTACAACAGGACAGTCTATTTGGTAACAAGGCAGAAGACGTTTTGAAAAATATGGGAAGACAAAGCTAAATCTATGCAAACTGGAAAAGATTTCCTACAAGTGCAGCCACTCAGGTTCAGTAGGCACTGGCCTACTAAGAATCGGTCCTTTCTAGTACCCACCAGAGCCGTCAAACCCAGACACTCCAAAGGCTCCAGGTTTCAGTCACAAGGAACTAACAAAACAAAACGACACCTTATGAGGCCTCTGATGCTGAGGAATCTATCCCTTCTGCTTCTCCTGCTGAGGATTTTTCTTTTAGAGAAACTTTGAGAGACATCCGCGGGTTCAATACTTGGAAGTGTCTCATGGCATACCGGACTCCGAATGGGTCTCAGTAGAGGCCTGCAAATCAAAAGTAGCTGGTATCGGGCTGAGAAAGTGCCTCACTGAGTACTGGCGACTGGCATAGGGAAAGCTTCGTCTGTTTTGGACCTCAACGATCTGTCTCTTTCTTTGTGATTTTTGTGAATTCTGGTAGTCTGATTGCTAACAGACGACATTTCTGGATAGTTAAATCTTGAGCCAAAATATTTAGATGCAAAAATATACCGACGCTTAATAGTGTGTTGGTTAAATTTAGCACAAAACTGACAGCAAGGCATGTTTTAGTTAAGGCCTAGGCAAGGAATATAGTACAAATGAAAATCCTTATGAGGTATTTGTTTCCCATATGTAATACAATTAACTTTTACTGACATCGGTAAGGAGCAAGAAAAAGTTTCCCCAATGGGGTACTTAGCTTTAGGTTGAAGACTTCAGTTCTGAAACTTGAAAATGAAAATTTCAGGAGTCTGCCGACCGGCACTTGTGAACTGCTTCTGCTTTGGGCACCGCGCGGCAACGACATGAAAATGGCATCAGCTGCACGTTTTATACCCCTGACGACCTGACGTCATGGAAGAAGGGACAGCAACTGACACAGGACCCAAGATTTTGTTATTCAGGCTGACTGAGGGCAACCTGCCAGCAGATTACCCAAATGTAATGACTGCAACAGTGAATACACTCTTAACATCTACATTTTATGGTAAGTGTACACGGCTGTACTTTTCACAGCCATCCAGGGACTCCGGGTTGGCAGGCTGAGCGATTTAGGGGAGGGGTGACCCTTGTCCTGGACACTCACCCTTCTTCAGGTGGACCAGCCTTCCAACTGATGGAGAAGGCTCTGGCTGCTGGTGATACTGTGCTGTCTATCACCCCACCCTACTCTGGTCCATTGTGTTCGCAAGTCTCACCTAGCGGACACCGGGCACAAGGGCCTCAGGACATATTCCAACAGGAAACCCCCTTTCTGTTGTCTTCCCCAGCTTCTCTCTGAGGAAGTACACTGGAAAATTTTGTGTAAGAGGAAGTACATGGACTCCACAGAGGAGTCCCTCACTGAAGGCATAGACTTTGAGGGGGAAGGATCCCCCCCCAGTCACCCTCTGAGGTATCCTTTGGTGATATCCTTGAAATCCTTAAACAGAGAGGTGACTGGCAACTCTCTAATCTGACCTCTGAGGAGTCTGTGTTCCTGCAGGCGCCTGGCCCCATACCTCCTGGGTTACTCCACCTGCTGATGAACTTGTCCGGCTCATCGTGCAGCATGCGTGGAAGGTTCCTGACACTGTTGAGGCTATTCCTCGGAGACCATATAAGATTTTGTCCCCTCCTGCTACGGATCCCTATTGGTCTAAAGGTCTTCCTGTGGATGCTCTGGTGGTGGTGGCCGCAACCAAAAAGGATCTGGTGGAAAAAGAAAGCCAGACTGTCCACCTGCCTAACAGAGTCCCGGGCACTGGACAGGATAGGGGAAGTGCACCTTGCATCAGCGACCTTTATCAGGTCCCTGAATTATATGGCACACTTTACCAGGCTTCAAAGGGATTTGATTTCCGAGCTTTCTGAAACCTTGGCTGGTGCCATGTCTGATTAGGTCCGTGACAAAGTGGCCTCTCAGCTGGCCACCATTGAGACAATACCTAACTCCTCCATGCGACTGATACCTCACGCATTAGAAGGAGCAGCTAGAGTGGCTGGTTCAGCTGTGGTCTTGAGACGACCAGCCTGGATGCACTTGTGCAATTTTGCGGAACCCTTTAAGGCTTCCATTCTTAACGCTGCCATTGAGGCCTCTTCATTGTTTGGACCCAAAGTTAATAGCACATTGGCCAGATGTGAACAGGACCATAAGATCCTTTCTGCCATTGGTGTCTGTTATTCTTCCCCGCAGCATGCTTTCTCCCGAAACCAATAGTGGGAAGATGTGGTTCATGGAATCTCAGGGTCCTTTCCGTGACACACAGGCCAAGTTCTCCCCTAGAGGCAGAGGGGGAAACTCACAGGGAAGACTCCCCTTTTGGGGCAGAGGGGGTTCACATAACCAGGGTTTCAGGGACTCTCTTCCTGGCCAATCCTACCAGCACTCCTGAAGAGCAGCCCAACTCCTTTCCTCTGGAGGTGGTTGGGGGTCATTTCTCCTTGTACCCTTCTGTCTGGCTAACCATCACCACCAGTTCTTGGGTACAAAGGATTATAACCAGAGGTTATCCTATCCCCTTTGATCTTTCTCCTGTCCCTTCAAAAAACCTTCCCGCCGTTCCACCTAGTCAAAGGGAAGAAGCAGCACTAGAGATAGAAAAGCTGCTAAGAAAGAGTCCTCCAAATAGTCCCTCCAGACCAGATAGGATCCGGATTCTATTAGAGACTATTTTTGGTGCCAAGGAAAACCGGGGACTGGAGACCAATTTTGGATCTCGGTGTATTGAACAAGTTTGTGAGTACAGAAATTCCAGACGGGGTCAATACAGTCTATCCTCCCGCTTTTGGAAAAAGATGATTGGATGTGCTCGACAGATCTTTAAGTTGCGTACTACCACATAAAAGTGGATAGGCCATCAAGAAGATTTCTGTGCTTCCATGCAGGAGCCAGTCACTACCAGTTCAGAGTACCGCCTTTCAGGCTCTGTACAGCCCCCAGAGTGTTCACAAAGTGCATGGCAGTCATCCCAGCTCACTTGTGACTACAAGGATTCCAGGTGTTTCTATACCTAGATGACTGGCTCATTTCTGCCCCCACCAGACATCTATTGGAAGAAGCCCTGGTGTACTCTCTGCTTACTGCACAAAGGCTAGGCATAACCATAAACTGGCAAAAATCCAGTCTCACCCTATCTCAGTCCACAGAATTCATAGGGGTCATCTTATATACAAAGAATTGCAGAGCATCCATTCCAGAGCACATAATTAAGGATAAAAGCAAATACTGATCCCAGTTCTTTCAAGGGAGAAATCCACAACTCAGTCTGTCCTACAGCTGTTGGGTTCCATGGCAGCCTCCATCACCATTGTTCCCCTAGCCAGGTTTCATATGAGGGTTCTATAATGGCTACTGCTCACCCTATGGTATCCTCTTCAGCATCCTGTTTCAGCCAAGATTCAAGTAACCCACAGGTGCAAACAGGATTTAAATTGGTGGATAACCCACAACCCGTCCCAATGGTCTCGCCCCAGCAACCCAAGGCTACAGTGACCATGGATGCCTCCCTGATTGGGGGGGCTAGGTCAGGGACAGACAGTCTAAGGCACTTGGTCCAGATTGGAGGCCCAACTGCGTATAAATGTTCTATTGCTGAGGACGGTGCTTCTGGCATTGCAAACATTCCATTCACTGCTGCCGTCTGGGATGATTGCGATTCAGTCAGACAGCATGGTGATGGTCTGGTACATCAGCAAACAATTGAAGCGCCAGAGCAGAGTACAGCAGTAATCACAAGATAGATCCAACTGGTTAAAATTCACGAACAATCCAGTTAAAGCGCTTTTCGTCTACCTAGTCGGTAGACTTCCTCAGAACTTCACAAAATACTTCAAAGTGCTTAACTCTATAATATATGTTAACAGCTGACAGTAATCAAATGCAGTCATTACAATTCAAATTTAAAGGTGTACTCTCCTAAACATATAAACAACGTAATGGACCCTTAAAATGTGTTTAAAATGCTCTTTAAACTAAGCTTTAGTTCTGCAACCACAAATAATCAAAATGAAACATAAAAATAAAAATAGTAATAATGTCTATGAAATTCAGTATCTAATGCTACCTACCATAAAGGTGTTCATAAAGGAAAGTTATCCCAGATTAATTCTAACTTTAAATATCAACAGTTATGTGACTGGATATTATTAAAAAGAACTGGGATATTTTTAAAACCAATTCCTTATTGTATAACAAGTTGGGAACTCGTTCTGAAATTACCTTTAGGCGAGGTAGAAATTTGAAGAACTTATTAGAACAACCCCGTTAGTTTTGTAAGAACTCCTGGTACATTTAAATGCCAAAGTTGCAATAGGTGCAACTGCATCCTTGAAACAAATAAATTCAAAATGAATGGGAAACTTTATAATTTAAAACATAGAACAAACTGTAATTCCCGTATAGTTGTTTACCTAGCACTTTGTCAACAATGTCCCGGGTTCTACGTTGGAAAAACCGAACGTAGACTCCGGGACCAAATTTATGAACACCTTTATGCAATAAAGAAAGCTAAACAAGAAAATGCGTTAGCAAAACATATTTCATTATGTAAAGATCACCAGTTTAAATTTTTAATTATTGATCAAATTCTTGACAAACCTCAGGGAGCTCCTTTACACTTGCTATTAGAAGAGAAAGAACTAAAATGGCAGATTAAACTGAATTCTTACTCTTTTCCGGGACTTAATGACCTGTGTTCAATTAGCTGTGTGTTGAAGTTGAAAAGTATAAGAAGGTAATGTTACTATGGTAGGTACTGAATTTCATAGACATTATTACTATTTTTATTTTTATGTTTCATTTTGATTATTTGTGGTTGCAGAACTAAAGCTTAGTTTAAAGAGCATTTTAAACACATTTTAATGGTCTGTTACGTTGTTTATATGTTTAGGAGAGTACACCTTTAAATTTGAATTGTAATGACTGCATTTGATTACTGTCAGCTGTTAACATATATTATAGAGTTACTTAAGCACTTTGAATGAAGTATTTTGTGAAGTATTTTGTGAAGTTCTGAGGAAGTCTACCGACTAGATAGACGAAAAGCGCTTTAACTGGATTGTTAATGTGATCGTGAATTTTAACCAGTTGGATCTATCTTGTGATTACTGCTGTACTCTGCTCTGGCGCTTCAATTGTGTGTTTTTTCTAAGTTTACTTGTGGCAGTGCAGGCACATCAGCAAACAAGGTGGAACCAAATCTTACCCCCTTTTTTCTTCTAGCAGTGCACATTCCCGGGAGTTCCAACATGATAGCAGACCGACTCAGCAGGTGCATTCTACAACCTCACAAGTGGTCCCTGAATCCCTTGATAGCGACAGAGATCTTCCACCGCTGGGGCTGTCCTTGCTGCGACCTCTTTGCATCCCCGACCAAGTACAAATGCAGCAACTACTTTGCCCTGATTCCCCCTTCGGGACAGTCACCCAAGGACGCTCTAGTCCATGATTGGCCCTCTAGTCTTCTTTATGCATTCCCACCTTTTCCCCTCCTTCCCCAGTTTCTGAAGAAAGCCTGTCGGTTGAAGAACAAAGTGATCCTCATAGCACCATATTGGCCTCATCAGATTTGGTTCCCCTTCCTTTGGCCTCACCTGCTAGATCAGCCATGGATTCTCCAGCCAACCCCAGTTGATCTCTCATCCGCAGAACCGGATTCATCCCAACTTGGACAGCCTGAAGCTCCTAGCTTGGCTCCTCCAGTTCCCTTGATTGCCAGGCAGAATGATCTTTTTTTTAGCAGTACGGGACATGCTTATTGCATCGCATAAGTCTTCCACTAGAATTGCTTATCTAAGCAAGTGGAAAAGATTTACCTGTTGGCTGAAAGAAAAACAAGTAGATCCCTTCTCAGCACCGGTGTCTAATACTAGAGTATCTGGCCAACCTGTTTCAATCGGGTCTATCTGTTTCTGCCATTAGAGTTCATTTGGCTGCAATATCTAATTTCCATGAGGGTGTCCAAGACTCCTTTTATGTCGCACAAATTATGCAAGACCTTTATAAAAGGTGTGAATCATTTCAATCCCCCTTTTAGAGAACCTATTCAGCCATGGGACCTGTCGTTAGTTCTACAAGCTCTGACAATGCCACCCTTTGAACCAGCTTCTTCTTGTGACCTCAAATATTTGTCATGGTAAACCTTTGTTTTTGGTCACCATTACTTCTACCAGATGTATCTCTGAGCTTCAAGCGTTATGCATCAGAGAGTCCATACTTAATTTTTCATAGAGATAGTGTCTTTCACAACTAATCCTTTTCTGCCATAAGTGATTTCTGAAATGTCCATTAATCAAACCATTGAATTGCCAGTTTTCTTTCCCATTCATTCAAATAGAGGAGAGTATTGCCTACATACCCTAGATATTCACAGGCAAATCTGCTTTTACTTGAGCAGGACTAGGTCCTCTCGTAAATCTGACCAATTATTTTTGGCCTATTCTGGACCTAGATTAGGATCTGCTGTTGCTAAGGTCACATTAGCTAGATGGTTGAAAGATTGTGTGACCTTCATTTATACACAATGTAATATCCCATTGCCTACTACCATGAAGGCTCATTCAACAAGGTCGGTGGCAACTTCTGCTGCCTTCCATGCCAGAGCTTCTTTACATGACATCTGTGCAGCTGCAACTTTAGCCCCATACCTTCATCAGTCATTACAAATTGGATTTGGCCTCCAGGGGAAGAGCATCTTTTGGTTCCATGGTGCTCAGGAATGTCATTCCATGAGAGCCTCCCAGGAAAAGAGGTAGCTGGGGACTCTGTCCCATACGTAAGGAATGAACAAGGATTAACAATGTCAGATAAAGAAATGGTCTTACCATAACATTCCATCTGTATTGTTGATCCTCGTTCAGTCATTACGACCCTCCCTCCTTCCCCCTCCTGTGGCTTCTAGTGGATCTCACCATCCGGTTCTCTTAGGCCCTTTGACCAGAGGTAGCCTCTACCTTGTTTTCATTTGCAAACTTGATCTGAGGTAATAGAGGGGAATTATGGGTAAGAGTTTAGCTTGAGAGTTTGTAGCTGATGCGAGCTTGGAAGATGGCTGGCTCGGTTCCAAGGTCAGAACCATATGTAATGACTGAACGAGGATCAACAATACAGATGGAACGTTAAGACATAACTTTTAACTTTTTTTTTGTATCATTCCTATATTGTCGAAATTTGAGTTGATCTTGTGGGGCTTTAGAGGCGCACCAGTTATTACTTCTTTGGATGATCTTTAGTGAACCAGGGGGCAGTTTTTGTTTTAATTCTAATGGTGCATGGTTGTCATGGATGGCCAGGAATGTTTTAATTCTAATGGTGCATGGTTGTCATGGATGGCCAGGAATGTGTTTAAAGTGTGTTACTGCCTCATCTGGTGGTAGTTTTAGAATTGACCAATTGCATAATTTAAGTTCTTTTAAGAATTTTATTAAGATTGAAATTTTTGTTATTTCTTATTGTTTTATAGGTGGATAGATGTGGACATTCAAGTTTATGCGTAATAAAGAAATGATCACTTAGGCCTTCAGGAAGAGTACCTGATTTGTACATGTGGTGGGGGCTATTAATTTCCAGTCCAGGATACTTTCTTTATTGTTAGGCTTGCTGATCCTAGTAGGGGAGGTTATAGTTTTGTGTAAAAACATATAGGTTTATGTTGGTGGTTGGGGTCTCTGCGGTACAGGTGTTCCAATCTTTGAGGTCCCCTAGAACACAGTCTCTTGGGGGTGGGTATTGGATAGCCAGTAGTGGATGTCTTCTAGGGTCCCTGAGTTATTAACTGGGGGAATATAGACACATACTATGTTTATACATTTATTTTTATTTGTAGTTGCAAAATAATTTCTACTTTGTTAAATATAGGTGGTTGAAGGTTGTCTAGAGTAACATTTAGGGTTGTTTTATAGAGAACAGCACTCCTCTCCCTTTCCTGGCAGTACAATCTAGCCTGAGTATATTATACCCTGGAGGTAGAATTTCATTATCTGGCGTAGTTGGTTTTAACCATGTTTCAGTGAGACAGAGTATGTCGGGAGTAGGTTGTCAGGAGGGCATGGAGGTTGTGGACCTTATTGTTGATGCTTCTAATGTTTAAGTGGCAGGTCAATAGTGAGTTGGGGGGTTTATTTAGACTTTGTCTTATGTTTGGGCTGTTATGATTAGAGTTAGTGTTGTCTGGAGTTGGTGGCCCAGGGTTGGGGTGGATAATCCCCATCAGTAGTAAGGTTGTGGGACAAACTAGCTATGAGCTTTAGAAATTTGTCAGTTTTTGATAGTATTTAGTTTTAGTGTTAACATATCTGGGTATAACAGGGTGGGTGTTAGCATGGCATTGATGGACATGAATGAGTGGGCAGAAAGGTTTGAGAGGATTGGGGTGGTAGTAAGGCATTTAGGATGGTGGAATCCTATATGGGATTGTTTTTCATAGATGGTGAGAGAATAAAGGATGATTAGTAAAAGTAGGGTGTAAAGTGGTATTTTAGAAGACTTTGTAAGTATTATAGAGACAATGGGGGGATTATACTCCTGGTAAGCAACCTAGGTGTAATAGATGGAGATAGTGGAAGGGTTATAAATCTCTGTTAATGGTTGGCGAAGGAGGGTGGAGGGTGTGGCTGAGGGGTTATAAATTCAGAGGTACTGGTGGTGGGTGGGAATAGGGGGCAGGGAGGGTAGAGAAGCGGGCCCAGAGGGTGAGCGGAGCTGGGCTTAACCACACCAGAGGAATCCTCAGAGCCTGCGGTTAAAGTAAGAGGCTTTTTTTGCTTGCTTTAAATTCTAGTCTGTGTTTAACAGTTTGGTGAAACATTTTAGCATTAGGAGCCTTATTTAAGGGTTTTGACCCAGTACAGCTGAATTAAACAGTTTAAGCAGAAAGACCAGTGTGGCTATCTTGTTTTTTTTTTTTTTTAAATGTGCAATTGGATGTAGTCCTAACTGTGCGAGCCTTTCAGGGTGGGAGCTGTGAGAAGAGGTAATACCTAATAATAGATATTTAGTGTTAGCTCATCACCAGAAATAGAACTATAGCAAAAAAAAATAATTGAACAGTGTTTCATTCCATATATAATATAGCGACTGAGACATTAATAGTACACTGCACTGCCCTAAGAAACAGTATCAAGTATTTGGTAGCTAAATAAACCAAGTGAACAAGATTATAGCATGTATGAGAAGAAAAAACTGTAACCAGGTTCACACTAGTCTGCATACAGCATTTTATATCTTTAGCATGAAAATAAAGTTCAATGGTAGTAGCGTTTGGGAAGTAGGCTGTTTGTACAGAGTCTAGGATTTAAGAATTACACTAAATACCGCATCAAGGTATACTGATCCACAAACAATCACTTCAGTTTAACAGTAACAAGTTGCCCAATGCATTTGTCAGCCTCTTGTATTGCACTTTTAAACATTCAGTCAGCTAAAGATTTCACATATTAAATCTACAGTTATATTTAATCAAAGAGTCAGTAACACAGAAACTTACGTAACAAGTTTACAGCAGGACAGCTGTCTGGGTGGGGTGTTTGACAAAATGGAGATTAATTGAGGTAATTAAGTAACCTCTGATTGTTAGCAAGGCAGGGGGAGGGGGAACATGCAAGGGGCTTAGCCTCACCATTTTCTTTTATTTTTCTTTCTTTTAGTAATGGGGTGGTTGTATATGCTTTTTAGACAATCTTATATATGTTTGTGAGTTTCCACACAATTCAGCACAGTTGAGAATATCCCGTCACACATGAAATAAAGGTTTCTAGAGTATTTTTCTAATACAAATTGGTATTTAGTTTTTTTTTTGCCAGTGACAGTGGGCTTCAAATTACATTCTGGATATTGTAAAAAGCGAGTTTTGAATTTGGGTGCTGTTGTGGCAGACGTTAGAGATAGTGATTGCTTTGTGGAGGTTATTCATAGAAGTGATCATTTTTATCAAAGAAGATCGCCTTTCTGAGACTGGACTTTAAAGACAAGGAAACTTTTTATGTTTGGAAGATTCTTACTTAATTACTTGTCTCTTTTGCAAGGTGTACCTGCTGGAGGAGCGCATCAGCTGGAATTAAATATTTTATGCACTTTTTTCAGTGCTGTAGTCTTTAAATTACTCTACACCATGCTTCATATCTTACCAGTTATTAGTTTTACTACACTTTGTGTGAGCAGTTATTTCAATATTTTCTCACACATTACACCTTTTTTTTTCTTTAGTTCTGTTTGTTCAGTAAGAGACCACAAATGTTCCTTAAAAGGAAAGTTCAAGGTCTTCAGCATCTTTCCTATACGGATCATCTGAAATCAGTCATATTATTCCGTTTCATACAGACTACTCGGAGCCAATCTCTGCCTTGAATAGAAGGCAAACTTTGACCCTGCTTTATTGGGAAATGCTACATATCTGTAAATCAAATGGTACACCGGTTACTTGCTCGAAAGTAGAACCTGCTGGGGGGACAGATTTGATTTGCAGAGGTTACCATACCTTTGGAACAGACTGTGTTTCATGTCAAGCCGGGCAGCTCACTGGGTCTTTTCAAATGCTGTCTGGATGATTAGATGGGTAACAGTAAATTTACCCCATGGGTTCCTTCTATGTCCCTCTTGGACAAGGGTGATAGGTGCTGATCGTGGAAATGAGAAAAATTGGCTATGCTTGTAAAGGCCCTAGGATCACTAGCCTAGTAACCTCCTATGATCGCTAGGTGGGTTATTTCTTTCTTATAGGTTCATAAGTGATTACTAGGTGATTACTAGGCTAATGGCCCTGGAGCCTTTACAAGCCTAGCCCATAGGATTACCCTGACATTGTGCCACCTGAACTTAGTTCCCAGTGCTTCTGTCGAGTAGAGCCACTGGAGTGATCCCCAGGGTGAATTTTCTATTTGCCATCCACTCCTCAAGGTTTCTTTTGAAGAGGGCCAGTGAGGTGCACTGCTTGACATGTATGGGAAGTCTATTCCATAACATGGCAGTCTCTGGGTTATGAACCTGTCCCTCCAGCATGTTCTGTTGATTGTGATAATGAGGTTAAGGTCTCTGGAGTGTGTGGTGCAGAGGTATTGGGATTTCTTTAAAGGCAGCATTTCTAACAGAGCTGGGTCAAACATGGCTTTATAAGTCAAGCGGAGATTGCCTCTAAGTAGGCGATATGAGAAAGAATAGTTGGGAGTTTTTTGAGTCTGTCCATAGAGGACAAGTGTTTAAGGCCTAAGATCCTATTTGTGAGGTACTTTTGTAGCTTCTCCAGTTCTTGCAGGTGTCTAGTGAGGTGCATGCCAAATGGGGCATTGTACTCAAAGATTGGCCTAATGAGGGAAGAGTAGAGAGAGACAATGACCTCTCTTCCTGGATGTAAAACCCTTAGTAATGAGATGTTGCCACTGTGGTCAAAAAGTCCTTCTATGTGGCACATGTGGTCAAAAGAGAGGTTGCTGTCAACCTGTGTTCCCAGATCTGTATTCAGTGGACTACCATTAGTGTGGTAATTCATGGGAACTATTTTTTTCCCAAAGGGGATGACAACACATTTTTTTGCATTGAGCTTAAGGCCATGGTTCTGACACCAGCCATTGGTCTCAGTGAGTCCTTTATGTAGGATGTCAGCATCACTTGGGGAGCTAATAGCTCCCAACTTACAATTGTCTCCGAACTTTGTCAGAGTCCCTTCGTGTTCTGGTCTTCAGAGAAGTAGATACCAAACGGGAGAGGACCTAGGACCGAACGCTGTGGGACTCCACTTGTGACTGGTCGGCAGTCTGACTTGAGTCAGCTACTTTCACACTGTGGGTTTTATCTGTGAGCCAGTTTGCAACCCACCTAGTGATATAGGGGTTAATGCCTAGCTTAGTGAATTTTTCTGATTCCAGAGTGGGGAAATGGTATCAAAGGCCTTGGCCAGATCAGGGTAGGCTGTATGAACCACCTTGCCTTCATCCACAGCTCTGTTGACTGACTCAAAGAAGACAACAGAGTAGAGCAGGCATGATCTACCCTTCACAAAACCAAACTGTGTAGGATCCAGAGTTTGGAGATTCCCCTGTATCCCTGTTTATTAGGTCCATGATGATGCGTTTGCATATCAGACTCCTCAGGCTAATGAGATTATAGTTCCTGGCGTCTGTAGTCACTCCTTTGTGGAGAGGAATAACTGTAGCAATGCACCATTAGGTAGGGACGACGAAGCCTGAGGTAAGGCTGTGATTGAACCGAGCACACAGGTGAGGTTCTAGTTCACTCTGTAGTTCATGTAGAACACAGCCAGGGATATTGTCAGGTCCCTAGAAGCTGTATTCCTGGCCTTGGATAGTGCTGTTTTAACCTGTGCAGCAGTAATACTGGGTACCTGGCAATCTACTTGTATTGTGATTGTCCTTTGGGGGGAGAGAGGGGTAAAGTTAGCACTGAATCTGTCGGCAAACATATTAGCAATATCTGTTGATTCAGTATAGGAGGTACCATTGTGCAGTAGCTCAGAGCAAAACTGGGTATTGCAGTGGAGATTCTTTACATAACTATAGAAGGCCTTGTGATTGTCTTTACTATCTGCTGCAATTCTGTTTTCATAGCTAGCTTTAGAGGATTTGCTGGGGGATCTCAACCTTTTATTGAGTCTGATAAGGGAGTTTTTCCAGTCTTAGGACTTCACCTTATTCTGCATCAGTTTCCTTCTATTGTAGTTTGTTTACGGCAGTGACCACCAGACTGGCTTCCTTTTTGTTTTTTTGAGGAGAGCAGCTTGGTTTTGTTGGGTATGGCGAGGTCCATGCATTTGTGTATGTGTTCATACAGTGCAGTGGTGTAAGAGTTGGTGGTCATGCAACTATTCTCCATTTGCATGGGTGCCGTGAAGTTAGCCGCATCTGTTTTTAGGAGCTCATAGTTAGCTTTGGAGAAGTTTTTCATGGTGGTTACCTTTGTGGAGCGGGGATGTACATTTCCAAGGTGATTAGTTTGTGGTTGAATCTAACCAGGGAGGAGCTGACTATTGGTATAGAGCAATAGTTAACCATGTTAGTAATGACCAGGTCAAGGATGTTGCTACCTCTAGTGGGGGTAAGAACGAACTGGTCCAGGGCATTGGAATTAATGAATTCCAGAAAGTGTTGGACAAGTTTATTGGTACATAGGTTGACAGGTAGGTACTAGGCTATTGGTCTTAGGGCCTACATAAGCCTAGCCAAAAAGTTACCCTGACTTTTGCCACCCAAGAAAATTATTTTCCTTTGCCCCAGTCAAGCAGAGCCATAGAAGTGATCCTTGGGGGGATTCCGTATTTCCCATACAATTATCAAGACTTTTCTTGAAGAGTGCTAATGAGCTTTGTTTGACATAGGTAGTTTGTTCCAGGGTATGGGAAGTCACTGGGAAGGGAATCTATCACTCCAGCATGTTCTGTTTATTGTGGTGACAAGGTTTAGGTCCCTAGAGCGTGTAGCTTGGAGAGATTGGGATTTCTTTAAGTAAAGCATGTCCAACAGCTCTGGGTTTGACATAGCTGTGTATGTTAGGCAGAGATCGCCTCTGAGTAGGCTATATGCGACGGAGTAAAGCTGGAGTTTTTTGAGACTGTCTGTGTAGGGCAGCTGTTTGAGGCCAGTAATCCTCATTGTGAGGTATTTCTGCGGCCTTTCCAGTTGTAGATGTCTTGTGAGGTAAGGGACGTTGTACTCTATAATGGATCTGAGTGACGAGTAGAGGGGAACAATGACCTCTCTTTTCCTGGAAGAGAAACCTTTTGTGATGAGGTGTGCCATGTAGAAGGATTTCCTGACTGCTGTGGCAGTGTGATTATCAAAGGAGAGACTACTGTCCACCTGTGTCCCAAGGTCTCACCACATTTTTAGTGTTAAACTACCACCTATGTGGTAGTTAATGGGTACAGAATTTTTACCAAAGGTGATGACAGTGCACTTTTTGGCATTGAGCTTGAGGCCATGGCTTTGACACCAGGCATCTGTCTCAGTGAGGCCCTTTTGTAGAATGTCCACATCGTTAGGAGTTTTGATTTGTGGCTCCTAGTTTGCAGTCATCTGCGAACTTCATTAGCCAAAGACCTTCTGTGTTAGCCTGTACTTCAGAGAAGTAGATAACCAAACAGGAGAGGACCCAGGACTGACCCCTGTGGTACTCCACTTGTCACTGGTCTGAAGTCAGATTTGGAGTTTGCAACTTTTACAGTGTGGGTTGTGTCAGTGAGCCAGTTGACAACCCATCTTGTGACATAGGGATTTATACCTAGTTTACTGAGTCTGTCTATAATTCCAGAGTGGGGGGTGGTGTCGAAAGCCTTGGTGAGATCTAGATAGGCGGTGTGAACCACCTTACCCTCGTCTACGGCTTTGCTGACTGCTTCAAAGAAGTCAGTCAGGTTTAGGAGACATGATCTGCCTTTTACAAACCCAAACTGGATGGTAATCTCCAAACTCTGGAACCCAATGTCATTGTTTATAAATTCCATGATGATATGTTCCATGGCCTTACAGACCAGGCTCGTCAGGCTAATGGGGCAGTAGTTCCCCGGGGTCCATGGTGACTCCCCTTTTGTAGAATGGGATAACTGTCGCTGTGCGCCATTCAGTGGACACAAAGCCTGAGCGTGGTGCCAGTTCCTTCTGTAGGTCATGTAGAACGCAGCCTGGTATGTTGTCAGGTTTCATGGATGCTGTGATGTTCATCGTGCTATGCTGCTGCAGTCATCACACTTGGGTTATCCTGCCGTCAGGCGATCCCGCAGTCGGCCAGAATTCCAAAGCCTTGGTCTGATGTCAGTTGTTGTCGCTTCTTCCCTGACGTCAGTGTGGCAGGGGTATAAACAAGGCAGCCGACGCCATTTTCTTCAGTCTTTCTTGCCGCACGGTGCCCGAAGCAGAAGCAGTTCGCAAGTGCCGGTCTGCCAGCTCCTGAGATTTCCGAACAGAATTTCAGTCTAATTCTTCTATAAAGCTAAGTACCCCGTTGGGGAAACTTTTCTTGTCTCAGACCGATGTCAGACAAAGTTAATAATTGTATTTCTTGTGGGAAACAAATACCTCATAAGGATTTTCATTCATATTGTATTCCTTGCCTAGGCCCAGACCACAATGTCTCTGGTTGTCGGTTTTGTGCTAGGTTCAATAAACGCACTATCAAGTGCCGGGCAGATACCGCCCGACATTATTTTGGTAGAAGATTCAATTAATATGTCGGAGCAACCGACATCAGCTATTTACAAAAAATGCAGACAAAGACCGGCAGCCTAGGCCTAGACCAGATACCGAGTTAGGCCTGCCGCCGGATCCCTGGTACTCGGTGAGGCACCTACGCAGCCCCTAACTACTGCGGATTTAGAATATACGACTACCTCTCACACTACTGGTCCTCCGGAGCCCGATCCTCCTCAACACGCGGATGCCAGCCCAGTCGGTGATCCGGATACTAGGGACAGGCCTTCGGCTTCCGAAGGTGCATTTAAACAGATGACTCTCGGCTAAAAAAATGGCTCCACAGATTACACAGGCCCCTATGCCTAAAAAACAGATGCTGAAAATGGCGGAAGACCTGATCTCCCTTATCAGTCCTGACAAAAGGCCTAGACTGGAGGAAGAATTCCCTCCTCCTGACCAGGAATCCATTTCCTCAGCAGATTCTGAAGAACAGGATTACCCCTTCCCTCCCTACGAAGACTCAGATGCTGAAGAGTCTATCCCCTCTGTTTCTCCTCCTGAGGACTTTTCTTGTGGGGAAACCCTGCACACCATGAGAGAGCATTTCCACTGGGAAGGCCAAGATTATTCTGATTCCAAGAAAAGACTCTGAGAGTTTCTTTTCCTTCCTCAGCATAGACCCCTAGTTATTCCTCCAGTTTTAGACATTCTGGAGGATGTTTGTAATGAATCCAGTCTAAATCCAGATTCATTACCACCAGCACCAGCTAAGCCAGACAGATACTATCGAGTTCCTGACTCTCAAGTTTTTGTATAAAAGCCCTCCAGCAGACCCAGAAACCATTTCCCAGGGTCCCAAAGGGGTTAAGGCCTCTACAGCTAAGAATCCGCTACCTGCAGAAAGAGATTCTAGGGCATTAGAAAGATGGGGGGAAAAGGTGTACACGTTTGCCACTTTGGCCATGAGGGCATTAAACTGCCAATTTCACATGATTAAATACCAGCAGTACCTGCTTACTCAGTTAAAACAGAAAATTATCCCTCAAACAGATCAACCAGATTTCAAGGAGATGCAAGATTTCCTGCATGCAGCACAATAGGTGGGAAAACATACCCTACAATGTGGCTTTGATTCTTTAGAGGCCTCATGTAGAGCAGCTGTTACAGGGTCTGTGATACGTAGACATGCTTGGCTAAAAGAGCAAACTTTACCAGAACATGCCAAAGCAAAGCTACCGGATGCCCCACTGCAAAAGGATGCATTATTTGGTGTCAAGGCAGAGGAGGTTTTGGAAGAGAAGGCAAAATCAATGCAAACAGTTAAACATTTTTTACAGGTACAACCTCCTCGTGTCAGCAGAAACTGGCCATCAAAAAACTGGTCCTTTCCTGCTACAGACAGACCCCAAAGGGGCAGGTACAGGTGCCCTAGGGGCAGAGGCCAGTCACAGGGTTCCTACAGGCCTAGACAATAGCAAGCAACAACTCAGAGGGGGAGACGACAGATCTCAACCCTTCAGGAAGCAAAATCAATGACTTTCCTCTTCGCCTGCCAAGCAAAATTGCCCAGGCAGCACCTATAGGAGGAAAACTGGCTCTTTTTACACAAAACTGGTGCATCATAACAAAGGACAAATGGGTTCTGAATATTACCCGAGGCTACAGATTTTATTTTCACACTTTACCACAGATGAGAGGCATGCCAAATCTGCCAACAAACCAATGGGCAGAGGCACAAATACAAGTTACAGCTCTCATGGACATGAAAGCAATTCAAAAGGTTCCTACCAAAGAGAAAGGCCAAGGTTTTTTGTTCCAAGAAAGGACAAAGCCTGGAGACCCATCTTAGACCTTTCAATTCTAAACACTTACCTGGAGATACCCAAATTCAGAATTGCTCACACTACAGCAACTTCTTCCCATGCTGGGCAAGGAGTCTTGGCTGGTAACGTTGGACCTCCAAGAGGCATACCTGCATGTCCCTATCAGACAAGATTGCAGAAGATGACTCAGATTTTTGACAGGCACAACGCGTTATCAATTCTCTGCATTGCCCTTTGGCTTATCTACTGTGCACAGAGTATTCACGAAATGCCTGGCATCAGTAATTGCATATTGCAGACGAGGGATACAAATTTATCCATATCTGGACGACTGCCTGATCCAAGCGGACAGCAAAGACATACTACTACAGCATCTGGCTTTCGTAACAAAGTTGCTAAGTTGCCTAGGGTACACAGTAAACAAAAAAGAAGTCAAAACTAATACCCTCACAAGAAATAATTTTCCTGGGTGCCAGCTTGAATACAACGGCCCAGATGGCTTACCTCACGCCAGACGAGCAAAACAACTGGTTCAATACTTCAAAAAGATGGCAACTTTTACCCTGCTCAGTGCAAGGAAATTCCTGCAGGCATTGGGGGTACATGGCATCCTGCATTCAGCTGATTGCATATGCAAAGCTGCATCTGAGAAAACTACAATGGTACCTAAAAAGTGTATGGTCCCAGCACAGGCACAGCCTCGAAGCAAGTATACCTCTCATTCCCTGCCTTCAAAAAGAGTTTCTATGGTGGGCTCAAGCATGCCAAACAAACAAGGGTCTCCCTTTTGTCTTACCTCCAGCAAAACAAACATTGACAACAGATTCCTCAAACTACGCCTGGGGTGCACATATGGCAGGACAATGCATACAGGGCAAATGGTCTGCAAACCAAAGGCATCTGCACATCAATCAAAAGGAGATGCTAGCCATACAAAATGCACTAACAGCCTTCAAGGACCTCTTGCATCCAGGACAACTAATAAGGACAGACAGCACCATAGTAATGTGGTACATAAACAAGGAGGAACGCACTCCTACCCATTATGCAGGCAGGCAATGGCTTTGTGGAACACAGCATTAACTTACCAAGTGCAATTGTAAGCACAATTCCTGCCAGGAAAGGAGAACATATCGGCAGACAATTTAAGCAGAAATTTAACAGATCTCCACGAGTGGAGACTACACCCACAAGTATTTGCAATGATAATTCAAAGATGGGGACCACCAGACATAGATCTGTTTGCCTCAACCAACAATTGCCAGCTACAAAAATTTTGCACAAGGACTTATCCCCTGGCATGGAAAGTGGATGCCCTATCATTCATTTGGGCAGCATTGTCAGTCTACGCCTTCCCTCCTCTGCCTCTACTGACCAAGGTACTACTGAAAGTCAGATCAGACAGACCACATATGATCCTCATTGCTCCGTACTGGCCACGTCAGCACTGGTACCCACTACTGCGAAACCTGACTCACAGTCCCCCCCATGGATCTTACCTCAATTCCCCCCAGCTCTTAACTCAACAAAACTCTCAGATCCTTCACAGTCAACTCAGGACCCTTAAACCTGGCTGCATGGAAGATACCTTAAATTATCAATCAACACTTCTCTCAAAGGATGTCCTGAATGTCATTCTGGAGGCCAGGAGGCCCAGCACCAGAAAAACTTACTCAGACAAATGGAAACTATTTTCTGCATGGAACCAGGCCAGAGGTCTAGATCCTGGCATCCCAAACATTCCACAAATACTGCAATATTTATCTGAGATGCTACACAAAGGACTTTCTTTTTCATCTGTAAAGATCCATGCTTCAGCAATTTCAGCTCAATATGATACGGATCCTCCCATTTTCTCTCACCCTTTACTAAAGAAGTTTCTCAGAGGAGCAAAAACATAAGACCCCCCCAGAAAACCACCAACTCCATCTTGGGATCTAAATTTTGTGCTAGAGAAACTAACACTACCTCCTTTTGAACCTGCCTTTTCAGCAGATCTACAATACTTAGCCAGCAGCAGAGCTGTTTCCCATGATATCACCTCAGCACGCAAGGTCTCAGAACTGCAGGCGCTTATGGCAGTGGAACCTTTCCTCATTTTCCATCAGGACAGTGTGTCTTTACGAACCAACCCTTCCTTCCTGCCAAAGGTAGTTTCCAGTGTGGCTCTCAATCAAACCATACACTTGCCCACTTTTTATCCAAACCCACAGAATAAAGGGGAAAGACTCCTTCACTCTTTGGACATTCACAGACAGTTGCGCTACTATTTGGACAGGACAAAGGCAGTCAGAAAATCTGACCAACTTTTTGTATCCTATGCAGCAGGTGCAGAGGGAAAGCCTATTTCCAAACAGACCATCTCCAAATGGATAGCACATTGTATCAGCTTCTGCTACTCTCACCATGGGAAACCAGTTCCTGCTAATATTAGGTCTCATTCTACCAGGGCTACAGCAACCTCAGCAGCCTTCCTCCGAGGAGTCCCAACAAAGGACATTCTGGAGGCAGCCACCTGGAGTTTAGTGCACACCTTCACCAAACATTACCACCTTCCACTATACTCTTAAGACCAGGACTGGCTTTGCCTCTGCAGTTCTGCAGGGCATCTTAGCTGTGCCTAACCCAGTATAGCTCCTACCACCCAACCATAGCTTTGGGACTCTACCCAAGTGTGATGACTGCAGCAGCATAGCACGATGAACATAGTACAGTTTTGTACCTACCATAAATGTAGATGTTAGAGTGGTTATGCTGCTGCAGTCCAGGTTACCCACCCTCCATCCCCTCTTCCGAGTTTTCCTTTTATCTACAGGTACATCAGCCTTCTGGATGCATGTTCTATATGGTGTATTTGCTTACAACTACCACTATTGTTTTTCCTCTAAGGTATGGTTTGCAAGCCACTTATTTTGCCTTTTAGATTGGGGCACCTGACATCTGGGGCAAGAAAAATTGAAGAAAATGGCGTCGGCTGCCTCTTTTATACCCCTGCCGCACTGACGTCAGGGAAGAAGTGACAACAGACGCCGGACCAAGGCTTTGGAATTCTGGCCAACTGCTGGGACCGCCTGATGGCAGGATAACCCAAGTGTGATGACTGCAGCAGCATAACCACTCTAACATCTACGTTTATGGTAGGTACAAAACTGTACTTGGTTTTGGAGAGTGTGGTTTTTACCTGTGCAGCCGTGATTACAGGAACTTTGCTTTCTTCCAGTATAAAGATGGGCTCTTTAGGGGGTGAGAGGGGAATAAAGTTAGTACTGAGCCTATCTGTTAAGATGTTGGCAATATTGGTTGGATCTGTATATTTAGTGCCATTGTGCTGTAACTCGGAGCAGATCTGGGTGTTGCCATTGAGATTCTTGACATGGCTATAGAATGCTTTGTGGTTATATTTAGAATCCATGGCAATTTTTTTTTTGTAACTAGCTTTGGAGGATTTTGAGGTATCTCAGCTTCTTACTGAGGCTGACCAGGGAGTTCCTCCAATCATGGGATTTTACTCTTTTGTGCAACAGTTTGTTTCTTCTGTTGTAGAGTTTGTTTATGGCAGGGGACTACCAGACTGGCTTCCTTTTTTTTGGAGGATAGCATCTTGGTTCTGTTAGGGATAGCATGATCCAGGCACTCGTGTAAGTGCTTATAAAGTGCATTTGTGTAGGATTCAATAGTCTTACCTCTATTGTCCATCTGCATGGGTGGCGTGAGTTTTGCCACTTCTGTCTTAAGAAGTGTGAAGTTGGCTTTGGAGAAATTTTTTACGGTGGTTTCCTTAATGGTGGCGGGGTGTGGATGTTTAGGGTGATTAGCTTGTGGTCGGATCTGACCAACGAGGAATTGACTTCTGGTGTGGAACACTGGTTGCCCATGTTGGTAATGACCAGGTCTAGGATATTGATGCCCCTGGTGGGGGTGTGGATAATTTGATGTAAGGTGTTGGAATTTATGAATTCCAGAAAACGTTGAGCAAAAGAGTACATGAGTAGTTTTCCCAGTTAATGGTGGAGCAGTTGAAATTGCCAATTATTAGGGTGTTGGATTGCACCCTGTTATTTTCCAGTGTATCAAGAAATGAGGAGTGGGAATCCTGGGGCATGGTGGGGGATCTGTAGCAAGCTACAATTTGGATTGCAGTCTTGCCCAGAGTTAGTTGCACTTGAATAATATCAGATGCATTATGCTGAGCAACTAGCCTGGAGGTCTGAATATCATTAATGAATATGGACACGCCTCCGCCTTTAGTATTTCTATCCAGGTTAGGTGGCCAAAGGTGTGGTATGAATTATAGTCTGGTAATGCAGAGGTGCTCTCTGGAGCCTTGACTCGGGTCTCTGTCACAGCACAGATGTCGATGTTCTCCATTATAGAGTGCCTCGAGTGAGTGCATTTTTGAGGTTTAGACTTCTAGCATTGAGTAGCATTACCCTCAGATTTTGCTTGCTTGTATCTGTTATGGTGGTGAATTTATCATTTGAACCTTGCCTAAAAAAGGCACTATAGGGATAGCAATAGTCTTAGCCAGTATCTGGAATCCTAAGGGTGACAGGTGCAGGCCATCTCTGGCAAAGCATCGTGGTCCATCAATTGTGTCATCTCAGGCAGACAGATACTGGATCCCCTTAGAATGACACCAGAAGCTTAGCCAATTGTTGAAGTCAGTCATTTTGCCCTTGTACTGCGGTATCATTCTGGGTGATGGCAGGATGCTACTCGGGGCTAGGGTCATACCTGCCTGGGCTGCAAGATCAGAGTCCCTCCATGTCTCTTCATGTAGTCCAGGGAGGTACATCTCAGGTCAGTCACACCAACATGGACAATGACAGAGTCATATTTGCATTTGTTGTGGAGTGACCTGAATGCATGTGTTATGTGGTGGATCCTGGCACCCAACAAGCAGCTGACTGTAACCTTCTCCTTGTTTAGCCTGGTGAGTGGAACATCAGTGTGCCTGACTATAGAGTCACCTATGACTAGAGTGTTGGGTATGTTGCTATGCCTTATGGGCTGTGGTTATGTGGCACACTGAGTTTGTGGGCTGTCTCTCATTTGGGTTGTGTTGGGGGGGGGTGGAGGCTGCTTGTGTTTCTGCTTTGGAGGTCTCTGTTGCTTATTCAGGTTTTTGAGAGCCTCCATGAATGTAGGTGTGTGTGTTGTGTTTCTGTGTGTGTGTTTTGATGGTGTAGGTTTTGAGGGACTATGTGATGATTGTGATGTGGTGCAAGTGTTTTACTGTCTAGTCCAGTCTTGTGTGAAGAGAGCTTTGCTTCCAGTTTGGCTATATAAGTGCATCTCTCACAGGTTGTAGTGCTGGGTGGTAGGAGGAGAAGGTTGTCTGTGTACATGAGACAATTGCTGCATTGCCCCAAGATGCCCAGATTTATCAGGTAGACAGGATAAAACATTGGGAGCTGACCCTTAGACATGCCTGGATAGGTGCTTATTAAGTACTAAAAACTGTTTTCCTCTTGACAAGTGAGGAAAGTTGAGTGCTGTAGTAATTTGTAGCTTATTTTATGCTTGCAACAAGTTCTGAACAAGTGCTGAGCTCAAAGCAACAGATTTGAGTGCTAAAACTAAAACAAACTGGCTAGTTCTAGGGGAAAATTTGAAGAGCAGACTATGGTGCGGGGAATAGTCTAATCCTGCTAAGTGGTGATGCATAAAATTTATTTATTTTTTTTTTAAATATAAAAGTAGCAAATGAGCAAACTGATTTAAACCAGTTAACCAATAAAAAGCTAAAAACTGATCCCTGTTCCATCAGTCTTTGATCAGACAAGTTCTAACTGCTCACTCCTGCCACTAGAGTGCAGGGGAACCTTCTTCAAAAAAGTAGCAGTTTTCCCAGTTAATGGAGGGGTAGTTGAAGTCGCCCAATATGAGAGTGTTAGGTTGGACCCTAATATTCTCCAAGGTGCTTAGGAATGTGGAGTGTGAGTCTTGGGAAATGGTTTGTGACCTATAGCAGGCTACGACCTGAATTGCTGTCTTACCAATGTTAGCTGCACCTGAAGTATCTCAGATGTGTTATGTTGGGCTACCAGTCCAGAGGTGTGATCCTTTATGAATATGGAAACACCACTGCCTTTGGAGCTACGGTCCAAGTTATGGGGCCGAAAGGTGTGGAATGAGTTATAGCCTGGTAGCGCAGGGCTGCTTTCTGCTGCTTGGAGGTTTTGATTTAGTCTTTGTGGTAATTTGGCAAACAATCTTTCTTGTGACCATTTAGACAGATTAGGTGAGGTGAGCATGCATGACCGTGGTGGTGCAATGGTTAGCATCCTCACCTTACAGCAAGAGGTTCTCCAGTTAAATTCTTGGCTGAAGTTCCTTCTGTGTGAAGTCTACATGCCCTCTCTGCGGTCGAGTGGGTTTTAAAGACATGCAGGTAGCTGTGTGAGTGTGTGCGCCTTGTGTGAAGTTTCAGTGGACTGGCATTTTGACACCATAAAACTCCACTGCAAATCAATAGTGGACTGGTGATGTGCTGTGATGACCCCCATTTTATATATCTATATATATTTTTGCCCTTGGTTTCCATGCAGTTAATTAAATGTAGAGGTTATCAGTAATGAAACATGCAATGTGTTGAATATGGCAACAACTGGCTAAGATGAAGGGAAACTGCCAATGTGCCCTTATCAAGCACATATTTACAATCAAATATCTGAACTCATTGAATAATGTTGTAAGCACCCATTTGTCAGATTACATTGTGTAGGTGTGCATGTTCATGTGTGTGAAGATATGTATCTTGTTTTATACATATAAATAAAATCTTGGGTTCAAAATATTGAAACTCATAATACTGATAAATAGCACATATATTATGCAGGGGAAAGCCCCCTCCCCATACTGCCACACCCTGTGAAAACTACATACCAAGTCTGGGATTGCACAACTGCAAAGAAAGGGCAAATTCCAAATAAAAACAGTCAAATATGAAATGATTTTAGCTAGTGTGACTTTAGATCAAAGGAATGTTAACTGATTTATAAATCCAGTGGCAGTGTAGTAACTGCTTCATATTCACTGACAACCATTTAATTACAGAACAAAGTGTATGAGGGATGTAGATACACAATGTCACTGGAGACGAAGCTCTCACATACACTCATGAAAAATGCAAACCAGATTGTCAGCATTACGCACAAAGCATTCACAACCAGCACTAAGGAACAGACGTATAGACCCACATAGGCAGAGGTACTCACTCTAATCTACACAAACATGCACGACCTCCTTAAAGAATCTCTCACTGGTCTTGCACACACTGACAGTACCTCACACAACACACAGGTTGTCCCAGGAGGACAGTCATTTGTTCAATGTCAAACTTCACTCTCTTCACCTAACAGCCTGGCATATTCTGTTTTAAACCATAGAGGGTCTCAACTTCCACAACAAGTTTTGAATGTGATTTTGGAAGCTAGAAGGCCTAGTACAAGGAAAGTGTGCAGATAAATGGAAGAGATTTTTGTTTTGGAGTGCAGCTAAGGATTTGGATGTTTCTGAGCCTGATTTAAGTGTGGCTCTTCAATATCTTACTGAGTTGTTAGACAAAGGTTTGTCCTTCTCTTCTATTAAGATTCATGCTGCAGCAATTTCAGCTCACTACGACTGTGACCCACCATTGTTTTCTCATCCTTTGTTCAAGCAATTTCTTAGAGGGGCAAAGAATATAAGACCCCCACGAAGGGCTCCTACTCCTGCTTGGGATCTCAATTTTGTGTTGGAGAAACTCACTCTACAACCTTTTGAGCCTGCAGCTACTGCTGAGTTGAAATATTTGTCATGGAAGACTGCTTTTTGTTGGCCATTACCTCTGCAAGAAGGGTTTCTGAATTGCAGGCCCTTATAACAGTTGAGCCTTTCTTAATTTTCCATAAGGATAGGGTATCTTCATTACTAACCCTTCCTTTATGCCTAAAGTGGTTTCTAGTGTGGCTTTAAACCAAACTATTCATTTGCCTACTTTTTATGCAAATCCCCAAAATAAAGGGGAAAAGATTTTGCACACTTTAGATGTACACAGGCAGTTGCGATATTATTTGGACAGAACTAAAGGGTTCAGACAATCTCAGCAGTTATTAGTTTCTTTTCCTTTGTGCTCTCATGCAAGCCCGTGTCAAAACAAACTATTTCTAAGTGGATTGGATTTTGCATTGCTTTCTGTTATTCCCATCATGGCAAAGAGATTCCAGCTGGGATTAGGCCTCATTCCACTAGGGCTACTGCCACTTCAACAGCTTTTTTGAGGGGGGTGGCAACTAAGGATATTTTGGAGGCAGCCACTTGGAGTTCAGTGCATACCTTCTCTAGGCATTACCACCTTCCATTGTACTCTAAATCCAGGGCTGGTTTTGCCACTGCTGTGTTGCAGGGCATTTTGACAGCTCCTGCTTCATTATAGTTTAGCCATCCTCCCTTACCTCTGCTTTGGGATTCTACACAAGTGTTAGGACTGCAGCAATGTGAGATGAAGAACATAGTACAGTTTTGTACCTACCATAAATGTAGATGTTGAAGATCCACATTGCTGCAGTCAAATCTCCTCCTTCCCTCTGTAGTTTGAGGTGGTTGTGTGGGTTGGGTTATCCATCTGCATTATATTGTGTATATTGTATATATTGTATATATTGTACATATTTTGGTGTTAGGCTGGTTGGTTGTTTAGTTGTTGTCTATGGGTTTTGACCTTTCTTTTTAGGGTCTTCTGACATCTGGGGCAAGAAAAGACTGAGGATATGACGTCGGTCATGCGCATTTGTACCCTGACGTTCTGATGTCAGTCAAATGCGCCTTGACCGACGTCAGCCTTATACTCTGATATTCGGGCCGACCGAGGGACAGCGGACTACCCAAGTGTTAGGACTGCAGCAATGTGGATCTTCGAACATCTACATTTATGGTAGGTACAAAACTGTACTTTATGCTGCTGCAGTCCAGGTTACCCACCCTCCATCCCCTCTTCCTAACAGGAGTTTTCCTTTTATCTACAGGTACATCAGCCTTCTGGATGCATGTTCTGTATGGTGTATTTGCTTACAACTACCACTATTGTTTTTCCTCTAAGGTATGGTTTGCAAGCCACTTATTTTGCCTTTTAGATTGGGGCACCTGACATCTGGGGCAAGAAAAATTGAAGAAAATGGCGTCGGCTGCCTCTTTTATACCCCTGCCGCACTGACGTCAGGGAAGAAGTGACAACAGACGCCGGACCAAGGTTTTGGAATTCTGGCCAACTGCTGGGACCGCCTGACGGCAGGATAACCCAAGTGTGATGACTGCAGCAGCATAACCACTCTAACATCTACATTTATGGTAGGTACAAAACTGTACTTGGTTTTGGAGAGTGTGGTTTTTACCTGTGCAGCCGTGATTACAGGAACTTTGCATTCTTCCAGTATAAAGATGGGCTCTTTAGGGGGTGAGAGGGGAATAAAGTTAGTACTGAGCCTATCTGTTAAGATGTTGGCAATATTGGTTGGATCTGTATATTTAGTGCCATTGTGCTGTAACTCAGAGCAGATCTGGGTGTTGCCATTGAGATTCTTGACATGGCTATAGAATGCTTTGTGGTTATATTTAGAATCCATGGCATTTTTTTTTTTTGTAACTAGCTTTGGAGGATTTTGAGGTATCTCAGCTTCTTACTGAGGCTGACCAGGGAGTTCCTCCAATCATGGGATTTTACTCTTTTGTGCAACAGTTTGTTTCTTCTGTTGTAGAGTTTGTTTATGGCAGGGGACTACCAGACTGGCTTCCTTTTTTTTGGAGGATAGCATCTTGGTTCTGTTAGGGATAGCATGATCCAGGCACTCGTGTAAGTGCTTATAAAGTGCATTTGTGTAGGATTCAATAGTCTTACCTCTATTGTCCATCTGCATGGGTGGCGTGAGTTTTGCCACTTCTGTCTTAAGAAGTGTGAAGTTGGCTTTGGAGAATTTTTTTACGGTGGTTTCCTTAATGGTGGCGGGGTGTGGATGTTTAGGGTGATTAGCTTGTGGTCAGATCTGACCAACGAGGAATTGACTTCTGGTGTGGAACACTGGTTGCCCATGTTGGTAATGACCAGGTCTAGGATATTGATGCCCCTGGTGGGGGTGTGGATAATTTGATGTAAGGTGTTGGAATTTATGAATTCCAGAAAACGTTGAGCAAAAGAGTACATGAGTAGTTTTCCCAGTTAATGGTGGGGCAGTTGAAATTGCCAATTATTAGGGTGTTGGATTGCACCCTGTTATTTTCCAGTGTATCAAGAAATGAGGAGTGGGAATCCTGGGGCATGGTGGGGGATCTGTAGCAAGCTACAATTTGGATTGCAGTCTTGCCCAGAGTTAGTTGCACTTGAATAATATCAGATGCATTATGCTGAGCAACTAGCCTGGAGGTCTGAATATCATTAATGAATATGGACACGCCTCCGCCTTTAGTATTTCTATCCAGGTTAGGTGGCCAAAGGTGTGGTATGAATTATAGTCTGGTAATGCAGAGGTGCTCTCTGGAGCCTTGAATCAGGTCTCTGTCACAGCACAGATGTCGATGTTCTCCATTATAGAGTGCCTCGAGTGAGTGCATTTTTGAGGTTTAGACTTCTAGCATTGAGTAGCATTACCCTCAGATTTTGCTTGCTTGTATCTGTTATGGTGGTGAATTTATCATTTGAACCTTGCCTAAAAAAGGCACTATAGGGATAGCAAGAGTCTTAGCCAGTATCTGGAATCCTAAGGGCGACAGGTGCAGGCCATCTCTGGCAAAGCATCGTGGTCCATCAATCGTGTCATCTCAGGCAGACAGATACTGGATCCCCTTAGAATGACACCAGAAGCTTAGCCAATTGTTGAAGTCAGTCATTTTGCCCTTGTACTGCGGTATCATTCTGGGTGATGGCAGGATGCTACTCGGGGCTAGGGCCATACCTGCCTGGGCTGCAAGATCAGAGTCCCTCCATGTCTCTTCATGTAGTCCAGGGAGGTACATCTCAGGTCAGTCACACCAACATGGACAATGACAGAGTCATATTTGCATTTGTTGTGGAGTGACCTGAATGCATGTGTTATGTGGTGGATCCTGGCACCCAACAAGCAGCTGACTGTAACCTTCTCCTTGTTTAGCCTGGTGAGTGAAACATCAGTGTGCCTGACTATAGAGTCACCTATGACTAGAGTGTTGGGTATGTTGCTATGCCTTATGGGCTGTGGTTGTGGCACACTGAGTTTGTGGGCTGTGTCTCATTTGGGTTGTGTTGGGAGGGTGGAGGTTGCTTGTGTTTCTGCTTTGGAGGTCTCTGTTGCTTATTCAGGTTTTTGAGAGCCTCCATGAATGTAGGTGTGTGTGTTGTGTTTCTGTGTGTGTGTTTTGATAGTGTAGGTTTTGAGGGACTATGTGATGATTGTGATGTGGTGCAAGTGTTTTACTGTCTAGTCCAGTCTTGGGTGAAGAGAGCTTTGCTTCCAGTTTGGCTATATAAGTGCATCTCTCACAGGTTGTAGTGCTGGGTGGTAGGAGGAGAAGGTTGTCTGTGTACATGAGACAATTGCTGCATTGCCCCAAGATGCCCAGATTTATCAGGTAGACAGGATAAAACATTGGGAGCTGACCCTTAGACATGCCTGGATAGGTGCTTATCAAGTACTAAAAACTGTTTTCCTCTTGACAAGTGAGGAAAGTTGAGTGCTGTAGTAATTTGTAGCTTATTTTATGCTTGCAACAAGTTCTGAACAAGTGCTGAGCTCAAAGCAACAGATTTGAGTGCTAAAACTAAAACAAACTGGCTAGTTCTAGGGGAAAATTTGAAGAGCAGACTATGGTGCGGGGAATAGTCTAATCCTGCTAAGTGGTGATGCATAAAATTTATTTATTTTTTTTTAAATATAAAAGTAGCAAATGAGCAAACTGATTTAAACCAGTTAACCAATAAAAAGCTAAAAACTGATCCCTGTTCCATCAGTCTTTGATCAGACAAGTTCTAACTGCGCACTCCTGCCACTAGAGTGCAGGGGAACCTTCTTCAAAAAAGTAGCAGTTTTCCCAGTTAATGGAGGGGTAGTTGAAGTCGCCCAATATGAGAGTGTTAGGTTGGACCCTAATATTCTCCAAGGTGCTTAGGAATGTGGAGTGTGAGTCTTGGGAAATGGTTTGTGACCTATAGCAGGCTACGACCTGAATTGCTGTCTTACCAATGTTAGCTGCACCTGAAGTATCTCAGATGTGTTATGTTGGGCTACCAGTCCAGAGGTGTGCGCATCCTTTATGAATATGGAAACACCACTGCCTTTGGAGCTACGGTCCAAGTTATGGGGCCGAAAGGTGTGGAATGAGTTATAGCCTGGTAGCGCAGGGCTGCTTTCTGCTGCCTGGAGGTTTTGATTTAGTCTTTGTGGTAATTTGGCAAACAATCTTTCTTGTGACCATTTAGACAGATTAGGTGAGGTGAGCATGCATGACCGTGGTGGTGCAATGGTTAGCATCCTCACCTTACAGCAAGAGGTTCTCCAGTTAAATTCTTGGCTGAAGTTCCTTCTGTGTGAAGTCTGCATGCCCTCTCTGCGGTCGAGTGGGTTTTAAAGACATGCAGGTAGCTGTGTGAGTGTGTGCGCCTTGTGTGAAGTTTCAGTGGACTGGCATTTTGACACCATAAAACTCCACTGCAAATCAATAGTGGACTGGTGATGTGCTGTGATGACCCCCATTTTATATATCTATATATATTTTTGCCCTTGGTTTCCATGCAGTTAATTAAATGTAGAGATTATCAGTAATGAAACATGCAATGTGTTGAATATGGCAACAACTGGCTAAGATGAAGGGAAACTGCCAATGTGCCCTTATCAAGCACATATTTACAATCAAATATCTGAACTCATTGAATAATGTTGTAAGCACCCATTTGTCAGATTACATTGTGTAGGTGTGCATGTTCATGTGTGTGAAGATATGTATCTTTTTTTATACATATAAATAAAATCTTGGGTTCAAAATATTGAAACTCATAATACTGATAAATAGCACATATATTATGCAGGGGAATGCCCCCTCCCCATACTGCCACACCCTGTGAAAACTACATACCAAGTCTGGGATTGCACAACTGCAAAGAAAGGGCAAATTCCAAATAAAAACAGTCAAATATGAAATGATTTTAGCTAGTGTGACTTTAGATCAAAGGAATGTTAACTGATTTATAAATCCAGTGGCAGTGTAGTAACTGCTTCATATTCACTGACAACCATTTAATTACAGAACAAAGTGTATGAGGGATGTAGATACACAATGTCACTGGAGACGAAGCTCTCACATACACTCATGAAAAATGCAAACCAGATTGTCAGCATTACGCACAAAGCATTCACAACCAGCACTAAGGAACAGATTTATAGACCCACATAGGCAGAGGTACTCACTCTAATCTACACAAACATGCACGACCTCCTTAAAGAATCTCTCACTGGTCTTGCACACACTCGGACAGTACCTCACACAACACACAGTCCTGAAAATCATAGTAGTCATGCTTCCAAGCCCATTATTTATTTATATTTGTTGACCGGGAGTGTCCGACTGGACGTAGGTCCGTTTTCAGTGGAGGCCCGAGGAGAAAAGCTCCACAGTTAAAATAAACAGACAGTAGTTACACTGGATTACATAGTGATTAACAATTTACATAGCAATTACTTACAACATATTTACAGATGAATAGTACATCAGTAGACGACTAGAATCTTTATCTGTGAAGTACATAACGGACATTAACAAATGTTACAATAAGTTTCTGCTGTATAATAAGTACTAGGCTTATGAGCATCTGAGCTAGCTATAATCAAGGTAGTTAGTGGAGTGGAAAGAAAGGTAGTGGTTGGATGGGGTGGGTGATATTAGAGTGGGAGTTGCAAGGGCATAGCCAGCATGTTTTTAGGTGCGCTTTTAGTAAAGTGTTGAAGTGGGTGCATGATGGTATTGGAGGTAATTGTGGGTGGGAGGGAGTTCTATAATTTGGCTTTGGTGCAAGAGAATAGTGCTTCACCAGCAGAGTTATTGGCTTTAGTGATCTGCAAGTGATTGTTGTTGCTGGATCTTGGTGGTCTGGTGGTGCGATAGGGTTGGAGTAGATTCTGAAGGGATGGGACACTTAGTGGATGGTTTACTAGTTTGTGGGCGAGTGAGAGTTGATACCATTGAAGGAGGTGAGGGAGTTCAAGCCAGCCCAGTTCAGCAAGTGAGAGACAGTGGCGACTACGGTAGGATGCCCCTGTGGCAAATTTGGCAATTTTGTTGTAGTAGGTCTCTAGCTTGTTTAGATCGCATTGCCTTAGGTTGGTATATATTGGAGAGGCATAAATTAGGGTGGAGATAAGGTGTGAATTTGCTATTGAAATTTTTGCTGCTTTGGTGAGAAGTTGCTTATTTCTGTATAATGCTCCTAGTTTTTTGTGGATTTTTTTATGGTCATGGATACGTGAATGTCAAATTTTAGTTTGTCTATTTCCACTCCTAGCAATTTGGTGTGTTCAGTTGGGTATATAGTGGTGGTGTCTTTTGCTTTGATGTTAGTGAGAGTTGTTTTGAGTATGTTTGGTGGGTTGGAAGAGGAGTAGTTTTGTTTGGGTGAGTATTAATTGGGCATTGGATAACCAAGTTTCAACAGAGGAAAAGGCTTCCTGTGTGACTTTTTGCAGTTTGGGTAGGGACTGGGCTGAGTAGATGGTTGAGTCATCTGTGTATTGTATGAGTGTGCCATGTTTGGTGGCAGAGGCTAGATTATTGGTGAAAACAGAGAGAATGCAACATATACCACACAGCCAAACATTCCAGTTACTGGGAATTCCATTGTAAGACATATTGATGTCCTCCTTACCAGGCTAGATAAGGAGACAGTCACAGTGAGTTGTCTGTCTGCAGTCAGGATCCTCCAGATCACACATGCAGTGCAAGTACCAGTATGACATGGTCATAGTCCACATGAGCATAAATGTCCCAAGATGTACCTCACTGGACTGCATGAAGGAGCTCTCTGAATATGTACCCCAGGTGGGTATGAATCTAGCCTTAAGTAGCATCCTACCTTCACCAGTGATGCCACAGTACCAGCAAAAAAATGATTGACTTCAACCAATGGCTGTTTTTGGTGTCGCAACAAGGGGATCCAGTGTCTGTCAGCCTGGGGAGGCATGACTGACAAACCACAACGTTTTGCCAGATGGTTTGCACTTGTCATCATGATATTGGCAATAACTATCTATCACTATAGTGCCTTTTAAAGGCTGTGTGAAGTTAAGCCGTCCAACATAACAAAACTATCTTGTGGCTACCTAAATGTACTGGTGCTCAATGGCAGGAGTTTAGATAAAGAACTGCACCCCCTGGAGAATGCATACATATGTTCAGTCACAGAAACATGGTTGAGAACCATAGGATACAATGCCTTTCATACATTTTGATCCCCCCGAACTTAGAATAAAACAAAGGGGGGAGGTGTGTCGGTTTTCATAAAGGAGAAGTACACTGCTAGAGTGGTCCAACAAAATTAATCACTTGAGCTGCTCCATGCTAACTAATAATAGATGTGAGCCCCTATCATATCCTCAATAGCTACAAATTTCATAAAAAGAGTCTGGAAAACCACTGCCCTAAACCTATTTGTATTCTTTCAACAGTCAGACTAACACCATATTTATGGGTGACTTCAACTACCCCATCCAAAAACTGTGTGACTTATGACCCATAATTTACTTGCTCAGAGGTTTTTGGCATTCATCAATGCAAATACCCTGGAGCAACTAGTTAGCTCCCCAGCTAGAGATACAAGCATCATACACCTAGTATTCACGAGCATTGGGGGGTGCTGCCCTATCCCATGCATTAACTCCTCCCTGGTAAGATCTGACCAAAAAATGATCTCCTTTAGTATTAAGACTTAGAACCCCATCAAAATCAAAACCTGTTAAGAACTTTGCTAAGGGCAATTACCACAAACCACCCTGGTGGACCCCTAGCATAAGAGGAAGAAATAATAGATAAGTGACAAATGACACTCTCCTATCTAAACAAACAAGTTAGAGAACTGGTGAAATCTGCTTTTAATTATGTTTGTAACCTCAGGGGAAACGCTCAGCAAGGCGCAGAGTTAATCATGATGGCATGTGTTATACCCAGTCTGAAAGTATAGTAAACCTGCTAGCAGACAAGTTGTGTTGAAAATTCTTTCTGCCTTCCATACTAAAAAAAATACCCACAGCCATCCTCCTACTAGTCATTATGAGGGAATACATAATTCCTGAACTCGTTAAAGCCAAAAACAAACTCCATGGGTGATGTCAACATTGTAGGATGCTTTTTAAGTAGCTTAAAACCGAATCTATCTGGGCCACTTGAAACCCTCTTAAATTGCAGCCTTATGATTGGCTTGGTCCTAGAAGAAGGGGGGACTGCAACTGTTGTCCCTGTGCACAAGTGGGCCCATCAATTGACCCAGTCTTATCTGCAAAACCATGTAGAGAATTGTCATGCTATAGTATACTCCAGTAAAGTCACTCTCTCCCATACTAAACCTTTTCCCACCTTCTCACCAGCTGAAATACTTGCTGCAAACCTTAAGCTTAAAAACCATAATACCATTACAGTAATAGCCATATATATACACCACCAGGGGACAATATTCCCCTACTGGAAAATTTACTCTCGTATCTCTCCCCAAACATCCCTAATGAAACTATCCTCCTTGGAGATGTAAACATTAATTGGCTGAATCCCAATACTCCCAGAATCCCAATACCCCCAGCATCATATAAATCTCTACAGATCTACTCAACTTATCTCTCAATCTACTCACACCAGCAAAACACACAGTCCAAGTTCCTTGATAGACTGGATACTGGTTTCAAATCCCTGTAAATACCATGACCCAGAAACCCTACCTGACTCTGTTAGCGACCACTCACCTATAAGAGTGCTTAGATATACCACACATCTCCCAAAACCATACTGAGATATTACCTGCCAAAATCTTTCCAATTTTAACCCTGAAACATTCCAAACTCATCTCTCTAGAGTCAGTTGGGACTTCCGTTAACAGCTTCCACTAGATGATACAGTAAATGCCTTTAACTCAACCTTCCTTACCATTTTAAACTTCCTTTTCCCACCTAGAAAAGTTAGAATAAAATCTAACATCTCTCCTTGGCTATTTAAATCTACCCGCACCTTTATGAAAAACAGAGATAGGGCTTGGAAAGTTTGGGTGGAATCCAAACTTCCCACTGACTTGCAAAAGTATAAAGAACTTCACAGTCTAACAAAAAAAAACCTCATCAGCAATAATAAAAAAGCCTCTATTATTACCCCCCCCCAAATAACATTAAAATCTGATCCAAAAAAATTCTGGAATGCTGTATACCAGATATCTCACACCCTGTCAACCCATCCTCTCCAAACCCATGCCCGGACAAGTCCTTTGAAGAGACTGCCAATACCTTCAGCACTTATTTCACTGAATCTATTTCCAACTTATTTATCACCACTCCCTCTACCCACAACTTTTCTTACCTCCCTGAACCACCCCAACTGCTAACTCGTAATAACTCCTTCTCTCAAACCTGTTCCTACTTCCCGTATAAAATCTCTACTCTCTAAATTCAAACCATGCTCTGAATCAGCTGACCATGTCTCCTCATACTTTCTCCAGACTGCTAAAAACTCCCTGGCTGTGCCTCTATCTATCCTTATTAATCGTTCCATCTCTGAATCTAAAGTTCCAGCTATCTGGAAACAGTTCTATACTCTTCCTATTCGCAAAGGCGGTAACCACAGAAATATCTAATTTCATACCTATCACTATACTTTCCCCAATCTCAAAAATACTTGAGAAATTCATACACAAACAAGCAATGTATCATCTCTTACAAGAAAAGCTTCTCACTTCAACCCAACATGGTTTCTGCCCAAAGCATAGTACTACCACAGCTCTCCTATCTTTTCTCAATATGATCTCACAAGCCAAAGACGATCACAAACTCGCATCTTGCCTATTCCTTGACCTCTCTAAGGCCTTTGATACTGTCTCTCGCTCTGTTACTTAAACTCTAAGACCTCACCTTCTCTCCTGATTCAGTAGCATGGTTCTCACAGACAGCAGGCTGTCAGGTGGGACTCTGCAATTTCTCTACCCCCCCCCCCTTCACGTAAAAACTGGTGTTCCCCAAGGGTCCATTCTTGGACCTCTACTTTTTAATATCTTTACCAACTCACTTTATTCCTCTTGTCCTCAGTCTAACATTGTCCAGTATGCTGCTGACTCAACACTCATCACTACTGCAAACTCCCCCTCTGAACTCCTATCAATTACCCAGACATCCTTCAACTCTGTTGATACCTGGCTCATAAAACACCAGCTCATCCTCAATCCAAAAAAAACAATAAATAAATAAAATTGCTACTCTTTCTTCCTAAATCAGTTAACCATATCAAATCTTCCTTTACTATAACATCCTTAAACAATACCCCTATTGAAGTTGAAACCAACACAAAACTACTTGGTGTCACCATAGATGACCAACTAAAATTTGATCTACATATTAATTGCATCAGAAAAAACTACCAGAAGCTAGAGCTCCAGTACAGAAATAAGATTCCTTACCACCGAAGCCAGGCTAACTCTTACCTATGCCTATCTTCTTCCTTGTCTAATCTATTGCTCCCAAATACTTACTAATCTAAACTCAAATCTACTTAAGAAATTAGAAACAACCTGTCACAAGGTAACCAGATTTGCAGCCCAACACTTCACTGCCTAATACCTAAACTGGCTTGAACTACCCCACCTGCTGCTCCAAATGATACACTCCATCCTATGTCAACCATCTTTCTGCCCAGCGCTATCATCTCCTAGTACTGTCCTACCAGACAACTCAAAAGTGCAAACCTAGACCTACTAAAGGTTCACAAACCTAATACTAAGACTGGCAACAACTTATATAGCTACCACCCCCTCTGTTGCATGGAACAAACTCCCCCTTTACATAAGAAACTTGGCAAGTCCCAAACAATTTAAACTAGCTACCAAAGACTAACTACTTTAAAAAAACACTAGACCTGTCACGGCTCACACCCTCCCTGATAATAATCCTCCCATCTAGCCTTTAGAGCAACTACTATTGTGTCTAACTTTAATTGTTAATCCTACCTGCTTTTCTAAATCATTGTATAACTTGATGACTACTGAAATGAATTGTTATTCAACCTGCTTTCTAAATTGTTTTAACTTGACTACTGAAATGTTTGATTGTATCTACTTAAATAATTTCTGTTAATCTTCTGTTTCTCAAATTACTAAATGTCTTATTGCTACTGTAATTTCCTTATATGTATTGGAACTTTTCTCTCCGGGCCACTGCTGAAAAAGAGATTTTGCTCAGTCGGGCACTCATGGTCATCAAATGTAAAATAAAATAAATAAATGGACCTAATCAATAATGACATAGAAACTTTCCAAACACTGGACCAGACGTAATTTGGCTTTGTTAAAGGGGGATATGGCCTGCTCAGTCTGGTGGACTTTGAAAAAGTCAGCAGGGACATGGATGAGAGTAAAACAGTGTGCACTACTTATCAAGACCTGGCCAAAGCTTTCATCACAATCCCCCACTTGGGGATTGTAAATAAAATAACTGAGTAAGACATAAACCCCTACATCATCAGATGGATAGCAAGATGGCTCACTGACAACACACATGTTGCTCGAATTGGTGAATCCAACTCTGAAAAAGAATTTGTTACTAGTGGTATTGCAAAGGGGTAAGTGTTGGTACCCCTCCTGTTTAGCATATACTTCTCTGAAGTGAAAGCCAATGCTGGGGGGGCCCTGGCTCACCAATTCCACCAAAGACTAATGACAGAATCCTCAAACTATGTTGACAGTCTAAAATGACAAATAACTGGTGCCAAAATCATGGTCTTTGATTAAATGCTAAAAGAAAATTATATATACATATATATATATATATATATATATATATATAATCATTCCCTTTGGAAAATCAGATATGCCTGCAAATTATAACAGTGATAGCACACCCCTAAATGTAGACCCAGTGGTGAGGTACCATAGATAGTACTATGATCACCAGGTAGCTACATTAGTGAGGAAATCCTTCTGTGTGGTTGAACTTGTAAGACATGAAGATCAAAGGAAGTCAATGCCATTCTACTCAGCCCTCATCAGGCTCATAACAGAGTACATTGCTCCCTTCTGCATATACCTGACCAAGCACTCACACAAATTGGAGCAGCCCCAGAGGTTTATCACTTTAAAAATAGGAAATGTAAGACATGTCTTATGATGAGTGGCTAAAGGCCCTATCCCTTTACATCAACTCATTGTTTATTGAGAAGTGACTGACTTATGGCTGACCTACAAGATATTTTGTGATGCAGCCTCTATTAAAATGTTACATATTTGCAAGACAAATTATACAAGGGTTGCAGGTTCCATGGACCTGAACCTTATTTGTGACTGTAACAGAACTTGCTGGAGAAACAGATTCATATCCCAAAGGCTACCTCATGTATGGAATAGACTACTCATCTTCATAAAACCAAGCCCGTCCCTCACTCTTTTGAAAAGTAATTTGGATAAATGGATGGGGAACTGTAAATTCACTCCTGGGGTACTGCCCAGATCACTTATGGACATAGGCATGCTGTGAAGTGACTCACTGCTCCAAAACCTGAAGACCCACGAACCTCATACAATCCCATCCCATATCTGGTGAATTAAAATATACTGTCACGTTTTATTTTAACATTTGTTTACTGGGAAAGTTGGACATGGAATGAGCCAACTTTCAGTTAAAGCCCGGGAGAAATGCTGCAGTCACTTCCTGGGCATTATTTTCTTGTAAAGGCTCTTGTGCAAGTAGCCTAGCCGTCACCTATAAATCTGCACACACACACACTTAAATGTGGGTGCATGCACATATATGGCATGCATGTCGATGCATACAGTTTTTAAAATTATGCTGTGCAGGTGGTGGAATTTGTTTTAAAGTAAAATAAGGACATTTATAAAGGTTTATAGTTACACACCTGTATATGTGTACATGTATGTGTGTGTGTATACACATTACACACACACAGATTCAAAGATATTTGCTGTCAGTGTAAGTGACCACTTTTGGTCTGGCCCCTGCTGTAAGACGATTTAGACCAGAATGAGTCATTTACAATGAGAGCAAGCCTTACAGCATCAAAGCAGAGTTGCACTGAAAGCAACTGTTTTGAAATCTGGCCTGCTGTTTTATTATTTTTTTCCCTTTGATAATGCTTGGGTGTGTAAATACTTTTATTTACTTATTCATCTACTTACTTTTCTTGTCGAGTTCACACTTTCCTTGATGTGGGGGTGGGAATCTTCTGGAAACTGGTATACCATTCCCAAAACCATAGCTATACCCTTCTATACAAATTCACATCTGTTCAACAAGCTGTTACATCATGCTGTGATGCTGGTTCTTCCTCCTCATGTAGCTAAAAGGAAGAAATAAGTATGTAAAGAGCCCTTGCCTATACTGTGAACCCAGTCTGCTCTGCCCTCAGCCATTAGTAGGTGACTCTGCACTGGCCATAGCTTGTTACTCAGACCACTGACTAGTTTCACCAGGACCATTTAGTATAGTTCTTTTTGACACCATAGATCATACTGAGTACGGGAGAACCATCATCTTTGGCCATGGAAGTTTCTTCTGGAAGTTTTTCCCCGGGTGGCTAGAGTAAGAAATCTGTTTTCTGGTTTGAAGTGTCATCCATTCAATTGGTCTCCTCCCATGGGTGTTCCTAGGAAAAGGAAACAAAATGATAAACTTATTTCAGCCGTTGAAATCGTAAGGATGTTTTATCAGAGGATAGTTATAATGACACTGCCATTCTCCCCTGTTTTTCTCACAAGCACATGACTCTGGTTCTGAGGAGACTGTTTTCTAAATGCTTACTGCAGACCTTACTCAGGTTGCCCTGCAAAGAAGTAATTTGCATATAAGGCTGACTAGTAAACAGTTGACACTTTTTTGGGATCTTTGCTTTGTACTGCAAAGTTAATTCTGTCTGCATTTGAACCTGGCTCTTCTGGCTGTTTTTGGGTCATTACTTGTAGACTCGTTTTGCTTATTGCTGTGACATCTACAACAGGTTATCCCAGCTGAAAGTGCTGTACATTGTTACTTTTCCTGACACATTCTGATTATTCCCCCTCCATCACCAGTAATGCTTCCTGTACTATTCACCCTTGGATATCTCTTGTAACTGTTGTGCCCTTTAACCATATAACAGTAGGACCCATCACTGGAACAAACTGAAACAGACGTGTATGTAAAAAGCACCTCAATGAGCAGTTACATTCGCAAGTGAACAGCACTGCTCCAGACAATACAATAAAACACCTCCACGGCATCTGTTCCATCATCATTAAATCAAAACAACCAAGAAACTATGCTGCAGGAAAGATTTGAAAATCTACTGCTGTCAGCCTGCAGAGTGAAAGATTGAAGCACTTAGATTTAAAAAATAAATAGCTCATATAAGCACTAGTTCACAACGTTTCAAACTGAAGTGCTAAAGCTTTCCTGTGTGTGCTCCTTTTATCAGCAACCCCATGCTGATAGGAAACTGTTGGAATTTCCTGAAGTGTTAGTTACCCTTCCCCAAAGTACTGAAACCTGAGCTCATAGACTAAAAGCTGCCAGAATGTAAACACAAAGATTATGTGAACTACCATCGTAATCAAAACAATCAGGCAGAGAATATTGACACACTCCTTTTAATAACCATGACTGACAAATAACTGTGATTGACACAGTCTGTTGCTTCACAGCCAATTCTTAAGGTAACATACAGCTTGGACTGTAATGGAGAAAATGGCTGTGATTTTATATCTTTTAGTGTGAGTCTGTAAATGTGGGCTTTGTTCTGTGCATGAGTGGGCATGTCCATAATGATTGATGGGGAATATAAAATCGGGTGGCCACGGTGGTGCAGCAGTTAGCGTTGTCACCTCACAGCAAGAGGTTCTCTGGTTCGATTCTCGGCTGGGGTGCCTACTGTGCGGAGTCTGCATGTCCTCCCTGTGGTCGTGTGGGTTTCCTCCGGGTGCTCCAGTTTCCTCCCACATCCCAAAGACATGCTGTAGGTGGATTGGACACTAAATTGGCCCTAGGTGTGAGTGCGTGCATGTGTGTGCCTTCTGTGGAAGGTTAGGTGCTGGGCTGGCAGCTCGACACCATAAAACTCCACTGCCAGTCATGAGCGGACAGGTGATCTGCTGTGGCGACCCCTAACCGGGAAAAGCCAAAAGAAAAAGAAGAAAAAAAGAATTGACTGGAATAATCAATTGCCCCTCTCCCTCCCTATCCATTAACCTCTATAACTTCACTCAAATAATTCTCTCCATCACTCGACCTAACAAAATAAACCCTCCTGGATCCACTATAGAGTGGATCCTAGTCTCAGATCCAAATAAAATAACCAATTCTGGTACAATTCCTGATACCTTTAGCGACCACCTCCCAGCCTTTATGCATCGCTCAACTATTTCCTCCCCACACCAGCATCAGTACATTCAAACTCGTAACCTCAGTAGCTTCAACCCAACTACTTTCTCAAATACTTTCAAACAAATGAACTGGCAAATTCTAACCATCCTTCCTCTTGACAAGGTTATAGAATACTTCAACTCTGTCTTCCTTGATACTTTAAACTCACTAGCCCCACTAAGAAACAAAAGGATGAAAACTAAAACTGCTCCTTGGCTATCCAAAGAGACAAGACAGCTTATGCACCACAGAGACAAACTATGGAAGCTTTACCAAAACAATAAACTGGCCAATACCTTGCTCCAATATAAACAGCTCCGCAAATGTGCAAAACGACTAATCACCAAAGACAAAAAAATCCTACTATATCAAACTTCAGTCCAATAACAATAAAACCCCAAAATTCTGGAACTCTGTAAACTCCCTCCTCAATCCAGGCTCCAAGAATAATCCCTGTCCTGACCCAAGTAAATCTGACCTCGACCTAGGCTCTGAATTTAACTAATTTTTCATAGAAACTATTACTACCCTCACCAAGACATTTCGTCATAGAAACTATTACTACCCTCACCAAGACATTCCCCAGTAATAACCCAACTGCTCTACACTCTCCCCCTTCTAACTCACCTTATCTGTTTGAACTCAAACCCATCTCCACTAACTTTATAAAAAAACTTTTGTCCAAACTTAAATGTTGCTCTAACGCTCCCGAAAATATTCCCTCTTCCTTCCTAAAATGTGCTGCTGATGGCATTGCCCTCCCAATCAGCATCATTATTAACCAATCTATAAAAGAATCATACGTCCCCAAACTCTGGAGCTCAGCTTATATTCTTCCTCTTCATAAGGGAGGCAAAAATACCAGCATCTCAAACTTTCGTCCCATTTCTTTGCTCTCACCAATCTCTAACATCCTAGAAAAATGCATCCACCTCCAACTTGTGCCTTTCCTGACACAAAACAATCTTCTCACTCCTACCCAGCATGGCTTCCGTCCAGGCCATAGCACAATAACCGCTCTACTCTCTTTCCCAGAAACTGTCAATCAAGCCTGAAATTCAGGACACTTAGTTTCTACTGTTTTACTCATCTGTCTAAAGCCTTTGATACAGTTTCCCACAAGCAGCTTCTCTGTCATCTCTCAAATCTTAATCTCTCACATAATGCTTTATCCTGGTTCTCCAGCTATCAGCCAGATCACAGGCAGTCAAATGGAAGAACCCCATCTCTTCCTTCCTACCTACTCCAACTGGAGTACAACAGGGGTCCATCCTTGGGCCAATGCTTTTTAACATCTTCATCAATAACTCTCACACTGCTATTCCTGATGCTAAAATCATTCAATATGCAGATGATTCAGCCATAGTCTGCTCTGCCACAAACGTCTGAATTGCTGACTAAAACCTAAACTGCCTTCTCAACAACTGAAAACTGGATGCACCAAAACCACCTCTCTCTCAATGCAAATAAATCAAAGATTTTACTATTCCCTCCCACAAAGACCCTCTCCTACGATAAAAACAACTTCAAAGTCTATAGTCAAACCAACTCAACTATAGAAGTAGTCCCCTCTGCCAAACTACTTGTCCTTACTGTAGATGAACACCTCAAGTTTGATATTCATATTCAACAAAATATTAAGAAAACCCACCAAAAGCTAGGTATGCTGTATAGGAATAATCGTTTCCTCTCCAACTCTACCAGGCAAACTCTGGCCTCAGCTTATCTTCTTCCTTCCTTATTATATGGAGCCCCTCTCCTAACCAACCTGTCCTCCTCTGTCACCTCTAAACTAGAAAACCGCTACAACAAAATCTCTAAATTTGCCTCTAAATCTAAAAGTACCAGTCATCACTGCCCAACCCTACAATCTCTGAATTGGCTTGAACTCCCAAACTACCTAGACTATCTCCAACCCACTACTCCATATAGACTCATATTTCACACAACAAAATGTCCTGCTTTAACTAACATCCTTCCCCCTTATACACCCAACAGAGCTCTCAGATCTGAAAGTCAGAACTTGATTACTATCCATAAACCTAAACGTCCTGTTGGCCAAGTTCTCCTATCTTTCTCACTAGGCAAAAAATGGAATTCCCTTCTCTTTACTCTAAGAATCATACCAAACTCAGAAAACTTCAAAACCCAATTATTCAAACACCTGTCCACTAAATGGAAATGTACCTGCCTTCACCCAATCTAATCAAAGGGGGTTATCTCTGGTTCCCAAGCTCTACAACTGTCATAGTTATCTTCCTATAAGCCTATCTAAGCTCTCAACAATTTCTATAGCTTCTCTCTAAGCTCTCAACAACTCCTACAGCTACCCTCACACAGCCCAATCTTGTAAATAGCATTCTATTGTTGGTGTGTATGTAAAGTGTATTTACATTTTCTTAAAAGGTTTGTGTGTAAACTGTTTTCACACCTAACGCATATCTGTTTTCCTCAAATGAAATTGTATGATCCCTACCTTCAAGCTTAATAAATTTATCAATTGTATCTAAATTGTATAATGCATCTTGGAGCTTTTCTCCCCGGGCCTCCACTAAAAATGGGTCAATTTGGCCCAGTGGACTTCCCTGGTAATCCAAACTGCAAGCAAATAAATAAAATGACATTTAGCACTAACCAATCATTGACTTTTGCATGCTGAAGTTAGATATGGCCATCAATATTCACATTATTTTCTGCACAGAAATGAATATTCATGCAGCTGCAACATTGCTGGGCTGGAGGCGTGGTTAGGGTGGGATTTGTACTCCGCATCCTGCATGGTACTAGTCTAATATTATGCCAGGATAATAAAGTTATACAAACTCTGTGGTGATTGGCACAGTCCATTGCTTCATAGCCACTTCTTAAGGTACCATACAGCTTGGACTGTAATGGAGAAAATGGCTGCTATTTTATATCCGAGTGTGAGTCTGTAAATGAGAGCTTTGTTCTGTGCATGAGTGTGCATGTCCATAATGATTGATGGGGAAACTGGCATGGAAGCGACCGATGAATGACACCTATGCAGATTACCGTGTGACATCATGCCTACATTGGTTGTACATCTTGCATATTGATACAATTGAACTGCACTCATTCCAGCTTTAAGTGCAGAAAGGCATGGGCTTTGTATTACAATGGTAACCCCCCCCCCCCACCATGCACAGTAGCAAGGCCTGCCCAGCACCAGGTGATGTTTTTCTAAATTGATGAATAAAGATATTGCTGCTTTTTCCATCCTAAGTGGGGGTTTTTTGGAAATACTGGATGCATCATCCACATATCAGTAATATGTTTGTAGTACTTGCACTAGCAGTCACAAAAGAACTGATTTCCTAGCAACATCTCAAAGGGGACAGCTTTCAACTACAGACAGCATTAACTAATACAGCATTTCTTTACATTATTGTTTTCCCCCCCAAAAAAAATCTTTATTAAAATTGTTGTAGATATTAACCAACAAAATAGATAAAAACACAAAAAGGTAAATGCCAGTAATATAACAATGATAAATGGTACATCCTAATGTATATATACATAACCATGATAATAAACAGAAAAAAATAACTATATACAAAAACACTAATTGAGTTCCAGTCGCCTCCTATTATTATATGATGGTCATGAAAATGTGATAAGATTTTGTACAAGGAAACCTGTTGATTAGGAGTGTATATATTTAGTAAGTGTATTGGTTTATCCATATGTGGGGAATTATAAGTAATATCGCACCATCTCCCATCCAGGTCTATGTCATAAGATCATAGGTAAGTACTTGGCTATCAGCGTAGGGCCTATACAACTGTATCCAAATGAGTTCCCTGGCTTTCACCACCCAAGAAAATTATTTTCCTGTGCCCCTGTTGAGCAGAGCCACAGCAGTGATTCCCAGGGTGAATTTCCTATTAACCATCAATTTGTCAAGATTTCTCTTAGAGTGCTAATGAAGAGCTTTACTTGACATGAATGGGCAGCCTATTCCAGAGCAGGGGAAGTCTCTGGGACAGGAATATATCCCTCCAGCATGTTCTGTTTATTGTGGTGACAAGATTTAGGTCCTTGGAGCATGTGGCTCGGAGAGATTAGGATTTTGTTAGGTGTAGCATGTCCATCAGGTCTGGGTTAGACATGGCTTTGTATGTTAGGCAGAGGTCGCCTCAGAGTAGGTGATATGCGATGGAGTAGAGCTGGAGTTTTTTGAGACAATTGGCATATGGCATCTGTTTGAGGCCGGTAATCCTCTTAGTGAGGTATTTCTGTGACCTTTCCAGCTATTGCAGATGTCTTGCGAGGTACATGCCAAACAGGGCATTGTAGTCTATGATGGGTCTAATAAGGGATGAGTAGATAGGAATGATGACCTCTCTTTTTCTGGAGGAGAGCCCCTTTGTGATGAGGTGTGCTACGTAGAAGGATTTCCTGACTACTGTGGCGACGTGATTATCAAAGGAGAGACTACTGTCCACCTGTGTCTCAAGGTCTCTTATCACACTTTTGGTGTTTAGTAGGCTACCGGTTATGTGGTAGTTCATGGGTATGGTATTTTTCCCAAAGGGGATGACAATGCACTTCTTGGTATTGAGCTTTAGGCCATGACTTTGACACCAAGCGTCAGTTTCAGTGATGCTTCTTTGTAGAATGTCCACATCCTTAGGTGAATCAGTTATGGCTCCTAATTTGCAGTCATCTGTGAATTTCATTAGCTAGAGACCAGCTGTATTAGCCTGGACTTCAGAAAAGTAGATATCAAACAGGAGAGGACCAGGACCGAACCCTGTGGTACTCCGCTTGTCACTCATCTGAAGTCAGATTTGAGTCTGCTACTTTCACTGTGTGGGTTCTGTCAGTGAGTCAGTTGGCCACCCATCTTGTGACATAGGGATTTATGCCTAGTCCAGTGAGTTTATCTATAATACCAGAGTGGGGGATGGTGTCGAAACCCTTGGTGAGGTCAAGATAGGCTGTGTGCACTACCTTACCCTCGTCTACGGCTCTGGTGACTGCTTTGAAGAAGTCAGTCAAGTTTCAGAGGCATGATCTACCCTTTACAAACCCAAACTTAGTGGCATCCAGAGTTTGGAGGTTACCTATGTATGTCTTTATTTATAAGCTCTAGGATCATGCATTCCATGGCCTTGCAGACCAGGCTCATCAGACTAATGGGGTGGTAGTTCCCAGGGTCTGTGGGATAACTATCACTGTGCACCACTCCTTAGGCACAAAGCCTGAAGTGAGGCTAAGGTTGAACATGGTACTTACGTGGGGTGCTATTTTGTTCTGTAGTTTGTGCAGAACGCAGCCTGGGATGTTGTCCAGTCCCATAGATGCTGTGTTCTTGACTGGATAGTGCAGTCTTAACCTGTGCGGTCATGATTTCTGGGGCTTTGCAATTATCCAGTATGGGGATGGGCCTTTTGGGGGGTGAGGGGGGGTAAAGTTAGCACTGAACCTATCTGCCAGGATGTTAGCAATATCAGTTGGTTCGGTAAATGTAGTGCCATTGTGCTGTAGTTCAGAGCAGATCTGAGTGTTGCCATTGAGATTCTTGACATAGCTGTAGAAGGCTTTGTGGTTATCTTTAGAATCCAAGGAGATTTTATTTTCATAACTAGCTTTGGAATATTTTATGAGGGATCTCAGCTTCTTGCTGAGGCTGTCCAGGGAGTTCCTGCAGTCATAGGATTTTACTCATTTCTGCAACACTTTCTTCCTTCTGTTGTAGAGCTTGTTTATAGCAGGGGACCATCAGATTGGCTTCCTTTTTCTGGAGGATAGCATCTTGGTTCTGTTGGGGATGGCACAGTCCATGCACTCGTCTATGTGCTTATACAGTGCATTTGTATATGATTCAGCAGTCGTGTTACTATTTTCCATCTGTGTGGGTGTCATGAAGTTTGCCACTTCTGACTTAAGAAGCATGAAGTTGGCTTTGGAAAAGTTTTTTACAGTAGTTTCTTTAATGGGGAGGGGGGACAGGATATGGATGTCTAAGGTGATTAGCTTGTGGTCGGACCTGACCAGCGAGGAGTTGATCAATGGCATGGAGCATCTATTACCCATATTGGTAATGACCAGGTTCAGGAAGTTGCTACCGCTGGTAGTGGTATGAACAAGCTGGTCCAGGGCATTGGAAGTGATGAATTCCAGAAAACATTGGGCAAATGAATTAGTACATGAGTAGTTTTCCCAGTTGATGGAGGTGTAGTTGAAATCTCCTAAAATTAGGGTACTGGGCTGTGTCTTAATATTATCCAGTATATCAAGAAACATGGAGTGGGGATCCTGGGGCATGGCAGGGGATCTGTAACAATCTACAACCTGAATTGCAGTCTTGCCCAATGTTAATAATTTCGGAGGCATTATGTTGAGCAACTAGCCTGGAAGTGTGGATATCCTTTATGAATATGGACACGCCTCCTCCTTCAGTATTTCAGTCCGGGTTCGGTGGTCGAAAGGTGTGATATGAATTGTAGCCTGGTAATGCAGGGGTGCTCTCTGGAGCCTTAAACCAGGTCTCACTGACCAGATGTTGATGTTCTCCATCTTAAGGAGAGCCTCGAGTGTGTGCATTTTGAGATTTGGACTTTGAGTATCATTACCCTTAGATTTCGCTTGTTTATGTCTACTATTGTGGTCGTTTGATGTTTGAGCCTTGCCTATAGTGGTGGCAAGAGCCTTAGCTGGTATCCAGAATCCCAGTGGTGACAGGTTCAGGCCATCTCTGCAAAGCATCGTGGCCTGTCGATCATGTCATCCTAGGCAGACAGATACGGGATCCCCTTGGAATGACACCAGAATCTTAGCCAATTGTTGAAGTCAATCATTTTGTCCTTGTACTGTGGTATAATTCTGGGTGATGGCAGGATGCTTCTTAGGGCTAGTGTCATACCTGCCTGGGCCACATGGTCAGAGAGCTCCTCCATGTCTCTCTTCATGTAGGCCAGGGAGGTATGTCTCGGGTCATTCACTCCAACATGGACAATGATGGAGTCATACTTGTACTTGTTGTGGAGTGACCTGAGTGCGTGCATTATATGGTGGATCCTGGCACCCAACAGGCAGCTCACAGTGACTTTCTCCTTGTTCACCCTGGTGAGGGGGACGTCAGTGTGCCTGACTATAGAGTTGCCAATGAGTAGTGTGCTGGGTACGTTGATTTGCCTTATGGGCTGAGGTTGAGTGGCACACTGATTTTGTGGGCTGTGTGTCATTCGGGTAGTGTTGGGGGTGGTGGTTGCTTGTGTTTCAGCTTTGGAGGTCTCTGTTGTTTGGGAAGATTTTTATTGAGAACCTCAGTGAATGTAGGTGTGTGTTTTGTATAACTATGTCTGGGTTTGGGAGGTGCAGGTTTTGATGGACTATGTGTTGAATGTGGTGTGGTGTTAACCTTCTCCTCTTAACTGTCTAGTCCAGAATTGGATTGAGAGAGCTTGGTTTCCACTTTGGCTATATAAGTGCATTTCTCACAGGTTGTAGTGTTAGGTGGTAGAAGGAGAGGGTTGTCAGTGTACATGAGGCAGTTGCTACATTGCCCCAAGATGCTCAGATTCATTAGGTGGGCAGGAGAAAACACCAGCAGATGACCCTTGGACATGCCAAGTTAGTGCTTATTAATTTAAGTGCTGGGAGCTGATTTCCTCTTGGCTAGTGAGGGAAGTTGAGTGCTGCAGTAATTTGTAGATTATTTAGTGCTTGCAGCAAGAGTTGGACAAGTGCGGAGTACCAGGAACAGTTATGAGTGCTAAAATTAGAAGACTGGATAGTTTTAAGGGAATAGAAACAGTTTTGAGTGCTAAAGCTGGGTCTGTCTAGTTCAAGAGATCAGAAACAGTTTTGAGTGCTAAAACTAGAAGACTAGCTAGTTCTAAGGGAAACTCTGAAGAGCAGACTTTCTGGCACTGGGAATAGTTTAACTGCAGTTAAACACTGCTGTGCAGTGTGCAAAGCCATGTAAACATGTGTTTTTAAACAGAAAGATGACAAGAATAGAAATATCCCAAAATGGCCAATAAAACTACAGATTCTGAGCTGAAACCACTCCTTCAGGTGACAGGCTGTTTCAAAGCTCACCACTCTCACTGATGAACCGAGAAGCTTCCCTCTGTCTCAGAAAGGTCTGGGCAACATGTATAATAGAATCTTCTCATGCAAGGTTTTCTTAACAATTATAACTAACCCCCCAAACTGTTTTTTTTTTTTTAACCAGCAGCAATTATCATTTTGATCCAATTCTTCCTGTTCTCATGAATCCAATCTTCAGGTGACATGTGAGTTTCTTGCATTAAAATAATATTTGCTTTTGATTTCTAAATTAGGTGGAACATATTTTCATCTTTTTTATCAAGTTGAATTCCCCTTACATTCCAAGAGTCAATAATCCACAATTTGGAACTTGTAGGTAGGATTACATGGCAGGAGAAACACGAAGAGTTGTCTAAGCTGCTTAAAATCTATAAGAACACTGTTAGAGCATAACACACTGATTGGCAAGTGGCACAAAACTCTTCCTGCACTAACCCTGTGCCTAAACATTAACCCTGGAAGAGCAGGGAAGTAAAAAGAATGGAGACATAGCAATGAAATAGCACCAAATAACTGATGTTCAACTCCAAAACTATTTTTTTTTAACAACAGTTTTCCCTATAACAACAATATATTTTAGATAAGACTAACTTAACTAACCTAACCACATAGGTAAGTCCACCATTAGCTCCTATTAAGCAGTTTAGCCAGCTATCCTGTCTTTTTTAATAATTAAAATAGAAAACAAAATATACAGAGCCAAGAAAAAGAGAGAGAAAAGCAGCTGTAGGTAAATTACTACAGTAAAAATAGAAGGGGTGAGCAACACTTTAAACGACCAGTGGTGTACACATAGATTTAATAGAAAATAATTATAAACTACTACTTAAAAAGGGAAATAACTGACAGTATATACAGAATATTGAGCAAGGTCTAAACATGGGAGCCAATATTTACAGATCAGCCAAACTAGTTAAGTAGGAATATATCAACTGAATAACAATATTTTAAACCTGAGAGAACAGTGAAATGCTCTAATGTCATTTATAATTGTTCAACTATTTAAGTAGATTACATAAATATAACCAAATACAATTGGTAAACTCAAAATAATCTTAAAGCAGTGAATACAATTATTATATGCTGGTAGAAGTGGTCATCAAAATTAACACACCCAAACTAAAAGCAGCCAAAGCAAACGACTAGTGCTAACAAGCAAAAATGTCACTAAGAGTCATAAAACAGCAAATACAGATATTATATGTTGGGAGAGACTCTATCAAAATTAACACATTGAGACTAAAAGCAGTCGATGCTTACAAGCGAGAAAGGCACCAGGAGATCACTGAGAATGATTTTTTGCTGATGAGAACTATAAATAGAAGATACCCTGCATTAACGTCTCTGGGATTACCTCTATGATTGTTGGCCATAACCTCTGACCTCCATATAATGAGCAGAATGCAAAATAGCCTGAAATCTTTTCCGGCAAGTCGAAGTGTCAGTCCATCTGTGCCAACACTGTGTAGTAGAAAAATAATGTAGATTGGCTTGAACTTGGATTGAAAAAAAAATGTTGAGCTAGACGAGCATGGTTGAGTAAACAGCACCTGGAAGATACCATAGTGGAGGGGTGATGACTGACAGGGAAGGAAGGGATCCAATGTAAGTGCAAGGAAATTAGAAGCCCCATCAGAAACAACAGCTGGGATTATCACATCCTCCAAAGCTGTAATTGAACAAGAGCGCCAAAAATCAATCTATCCTCAAAAGGCCACACTAAAAGAAGACAAAGCTCCAGAGTAGACGAGCAAGAAGTAAACCTGAAGAAAAAGTCATTGACCATTGGTTTCACTTACATGTAATTCACCAAAAGTTGTCACAAAGACACTTCTGCCTCCTTCACTGATGTGACAGTATTTCATATCCTTGGGATGGAAAGAAAGTACATTTGGGTATTTCATTTGAAATTGTATCCTTATTTGGATCAGGTAAGCACAAAAGGGGGATAATGTTGTCTTTCATCTTTAATCTATGACAGTAAATCTTGAGGGAAGGATATCTTATTGCCATTCCATGTAAATTTATTTTACTTTTTGCTGATACTAAAACTTTTAAGTGTCTTGTTAATTCAGGAACTTTACTTAGATGTATCTAGGTTTGTCTTTATTTTGGGAAGATTGCAACACTCGGTGGGCTCTTTCAGTAATTATTTGGTTTGCTTTGGCCGTATCATCTAGCAACAACTTCAAAATCTGTTTAATAGTTTCGGTGAGGTTTGGAGAAGAATAGTGTTCAGGAAGTCCTCTGATAATAATATTGCTATGTCTGGATCTGGCTTCTAGATCAATAACTTTTTGCTGTGACTCTTGAATTTTTTTAGCAGTAGACTCTGAATCTGATGTGTAGCTTGCCTATTTTAATTTCATTTTCCAAGATCTTAGCCTCTGATTTTTCAATTCTGGAGATGATCTGATTAATAGAGTTTCCAAAAGATTCTAGCTGATCAGAAACATTTTAAATAGCTAATTGCATTGGTTGGAGGGTATTTTTAGGTAATCAAGATTTGCAGGTTGATCCGTTTTTGTTTTAATTATATTTTTGGCAGGTTCCTGTAGTTTACCCATTCAGGGTCTTTTGGAGATGACCTCTGTATCAGGAGAAGCAACTGCTGAAAACTTGCTTTTAGTAGTTTGAGTTTCCATACTGGGCTCTTGGTCTGACAGCTTCAGCCTAGTCATTTCCCCTTGGAATTAGTTGATAATTAGAAGTAGTGTATACATCTCATGAGAATGGCTTTGTAAATTAAGTGGCTTAATCAAGATCAGTCTTCTTATTTAGAAAGTATCCAAATGAATTCCTTTTAGTACTAAGGCCAATAGAAAGGCTTATTTCTTTACTTTTGGCAAGGCTCGGTACTGAACATATTGGAATTAACCTGAACTTTGAAGGAGCTAGAGATTAACAGTACTTATAGGTCAGCGGCCATCTTAATCTCCTACATTATAGTTTATTAAGACATGATTTTCACTGTTACTTTAGCACTGTTAAATTTCTCCCTCTGAAACATCCCTTTTACTAACATTTCATAGGAAGCACACTGTTACAAATGAATGAATTCCTAATATGTTGTAAAATTGGCTTCTCCAGTTTATTCCTTTTAAAATGGTCATTATGTTGTACATCATTGGTGCTACAAGTAGTAGCCAAGAAGTTTGGGAACTCTGAGATGAGCACTTATGAAACCTGCCTGGTGTATAAAAATGCTATGACTCGGATGGATCAAGTCATAATTTTACGCTCGCATTATTTGCTGTTTACCGAGTATAAAAGTAAGAAACATAAAAAAAAAAAGTATGTCTGTCTGTAAGTAATTGTGTGTGTGTGACAACTGAGAGTGATCAAGCAGCAGAAGTTGAGAGGTTTGCATACCTCTCCATCTCTTATCTCAAGACAGCTGGATTAAACCAAATATAAGGGGGGGCAAAGTCTCAAAATAGTAATAGTTTTTAATACAACTGTTATAAACTTAAAAAGTTTCTTCAACAACAGCTTTTGCTTTAGCATGCATTTTCTGAAGGCACACAGTCTGAAACTGAAATATATTTCGTTATTTAGTGACTTTCATCACCTGCGATTTGACAGCAAACCACACCTGTAAGAAGTGTTAGTAAAAATCTAAATATTTTTCTGCAAATGTTATATTTTGGATATAAAATACATCTCCTTATACTGTATTTGTGTTTCTTCCTACTTTACTACTGGGGCATTGACTACAACTCTGAGATATATCGCAAGAAGTATCCTTTTCTGTGCATTTAAAGTGTTTTTTTTTTTTTTTTTTATTGTATCTGCTTTATTTTCTGAAAAAAATATATATTTGTTTCCCTGCCTTTCTAAGCTAGTATAGTCCATTTTTCAAGTTAGTGTTGAATTCAGGGCTGTGTTACAAATCTCTGTTTTTGCCCATACCTTACTTGGATAGAAGGAAGTTTCCCTGTTCACCTGTGAGAGAGGGGAGCTTTGAGCAGCCTATCTGTCCCTGGAGGAGTGGTTTCAGCCCAGAAATTAGTAGTTTAGTGGCCATTTCGGGCTAATTTCTATCTCTTTCATTTCCCTGCTATAAAAACCACATTTTCCCGGTTTTGCGTGCCGGGCAGCGTCAGTTAGATAGGGTATAACTATTCCCAGCACCACAAAGTCTCCTCTTCAGTTTTTCCCTTGGAACTAGACAAACTTTCAACTTAAGCCATTAATTTCTCAGCCTGGCACTTGCTCTCAAAACTCATAGCAAGCACTTATAAACCCTAGCACTAGACCCCCCCCCCCATACTGTACAGAAGGACAAGCTCTCTATTCGACCTTAACAGCCATTCAGTAAAACAGTTCACTGTACCTATCCAGACATGTCCAAAGGGCAGTTTCAGGTGTACTCCGTAGTCCATCTGGTGAATCTGGGCATTTTGAGGCAATGTTACAACTGCCTCTTGTACACAGACAACCCTCTCCTCCTACCACCAAACACTAATACATATGAGAGATGCAATTATACAGCCAAACTGGAGGTTAAGCTCTTTCAACCCAAGACTGGATCAGACAGGAGGAGAAGGGAAATACTTGCATCACACCACCAGTCTCACATAGACCCATTAAACCAGCACTGGCAAAAAACACACATAAATACATGAAAATATACTTGGAAGCTCTAAATAAAAATCTGTAAAAGCAACAGAGACCTCCAAAGCAGACATCTAAGCAACCACCACCCCCCAAATACAAGCCGTGAAACACATACTTCACAAAACCAGTGTGCCACGCAGTTACAGCCCTTAAGACAAAATAACATACCCAACTTACTAGTAAGAGGTGACCCTGTAGTCAGCATACTGACGTCCTACTCACTAGGCTGAATAAGGAGAAGGTTACTGTTAGCTGCCTGTTGGGTGCCAAGATCCACCACACAACACAAGCACTCAGGTCACTCCAGAACAAGTACAAATATGACTGTCATTGTTGGTGTGAATGATCTGAGCCGTACCTCCCTGGACTACATGAAAAGAGAAATGGAAGGAGCTGTCTGATCATGTAGTCCAGACCGGTATGACCCTGACCCTGACCCTGAGTAGCATCCTGCCTTCACCAAGAATGATACCATGGTATAAAGAAATAATTATCAATTTCAACAATTGGCTAAGTTTCTGGTGTCATTCAAAGGGAATCCAGTGTCTGTCTGCCTGGGATGACATACTCGACAAGCCATGCTGCTTCGCTAGAGATGGCTTGCACCTGTCACCCTTAGGCTTTTGAATACTGCCCAAGGATCTTGCCACCCCCATAGTGCTTTTTTTAAACAAGGCTCAAAAGACAAACCCACCACTGTAAATAGCACAAGTAACAAAAAAACTGAGGGTAATGCTGCTCAATGCCAGAAGTCTAAACCTCAAAATGCATGCACTGGAGGCACTCCTCAGTATGGAGAAAATCGATATATGTGCAGTAACAGAAATCTGGTTTAAGGCTTCAGAGAACACCCCAGCACTACCAAGCTACAACTTATACCATGTATTTTGGCCACAGAACCTGGACCGAAATACAAAAGGCGGGGGTGTATCCATATTCATCAAGGATACCCACACCTCCAGGTTAGCGGCACAGCATGATGCTTCAGGGATCATCCACGTGCAACTAACAATGGGAAAAACTGCAGTTCAAATTGTAGCTTGCTACAGATCACCCACCATGTCCCAGGACCCCCATTCCACATTTCTGGAAACACTGGGAAACATAAAGGTCCTACCAAACACCCTAATTTTGGATGATTTCAATTACCCAAACATTAACTGGGAGAACTGCTCAAGTACTAACTCCCTTGCCCAACATTTCCTAAAATTTATAAACTCAAATGCCCTAGATCAACTGGTCAATACTCCCACCAGAGGTGACACCATATTGGACGTGGCTATCACCAACATGGGTGACCGGTGTTCCACACTAGAGGTCAACCCCTTGCTGGTTAGATCTGACCATAAACAAATCACTTTGGATATCCACATTCCGCCCCCACCCCGGACAAGGAAACCACCGTGAAAAACTTTTCAAAAGCAAACTTCACATTACTTAAGACCGAGGTGGAAAGTTTCAAAGCCTCCATGCTAAAGGATAACGCTGTCCAAGCTGCAAAATCCTTTACTAACGCATTCTATGGGCACCAACAAGAATGCATGGATCATGCTCTCCCAAACAAAACCAAGACTTACTCCTCCAAGAAAAGGAAACCAGTCTGGTGGACTCCTGCCATAAACAAGCTATACAACAGAAGAAGGAAACTAGTACAGAAAAGAGTAAAATCCCAAGAAAGGAAGACATCCCTGATTAGTATCCGCAAGAAAGTACAATCCCTCATAAAATCATCCAAGGCGAGCTTCGAAAGAAAAATTGCCAAGGACTCCAAATATAACCACAAGGCATTCTTTAGCTATGTCAAGAATCTAAGTGGCAATGCTCAGATCTGCTCAGAGTTAGTGCAGAATGGCACAAAATACACTGAACCGACCAATATCGCCAACATCGTGGCAGACAGGTTCAGTGCCAACTTCACCGCCCTAAAAGGGCCCATAGCCATACCAGAAGAATGTAGAGACCCTGAAATCACAGACACTCAGGTTAAAACAGCCCTCTCCAAAGCTAAAAACACAACATCAGTGGGACCGGATGGTGTCCCAGGCTGCATCCTACATGAGCTCAAAGATTAACTAATCCCTCACCTAAACACACTGTTCAAACTCAGCCTCTCCACAGGCTACGTGCCAACAGAGTGGCACACAGCAACGATTATTCCGCTCCACAAAGGTGGAGCCACAACAGACTCTGGGAACTATCGCCCTATAAGCCCGACTAGCTTTGCCTGCAAGGCTATGGAGTGTATCATTATGGAACTCATTAACTGAGACATTGGGAACCTCCAAACACTGGACCATACCCAGTTCAGCTTTGTTAAGGGCAGATCATGCCTTCCAAACCTGATGGACTTCTTTGAGACAGTTACCAAGGGTATAGACGAGGGAAAGGTGTTACACACAGCCTACCTAGACCTTGCAAAGGCCCTCAACACCATTCCGGTATTATAGACAAGCTCACCAGCCTGAACATAAACCCCTACATCACAAGATGGGTTGCCAACTGGCTCATGGACAGAACCCATATGGTGAGAGTTGCAGGAGCTAGGTCCAACTCTAAACCGGTTACAAGTGGCATCCCCCAGGGCTCAGTCCTAGGACCCCTCCTGTTTAGCATATACTTCTCAGAGGTACAGGCAAGCACAGGAGGACTATGGCTGACCAAGTTCGCAGATGACTGCAAACTAGGGGCTATAATTGACTCTCCGGCTGACACAGACATCCGCCAAAAGGGTCTCTCTGAGACGGATACCTGGTGTCAAAATCATGGCCTCAATCTAAATGCCAAAAAGTGCATAGTTATCTCCTTTGGAAAAAACAAAGTACCCACAAACTACCACATACGTGGTAGTCCCCTAAATACGAAGACGTAATAAGGGATCTGGGGACCCAAGTAGATAGTAATCTCTCCTTTGATAATCACATTGCCAAAGTGGTTAGAAAATCCTTCTATGTGGCCCACCTATTCACAAAAAGATTCGCATCCAGATCAAAAGAGGTCATTGTGCCCCTCTGCTCTTCACTCATCAGACCCATCATAGAGTACAACATTCCATTTGGGATGTACCTTACAAGACACCTGCAACAGCTGGAACGACCACAGAAGTACCTCACCAAGATGATCACTGGCCTCAAACAGATGCCCTATGCAGCTCGACTGAAGAAATTACAGCTGTACTCGGTTGCATACCGCCTACTCAGAGGTGATCTCTGCCTGACATACAAGGCCATGTCCAACCCAGAATTGATGGACATGCTCCACCTAAAGAAAACCTTATCCCTGAGAGCCACATGCTCTAGGGATCTAATCCTCACCACAACAATAAATAGGACATGCTGGAGGGATAGATTCCTGTCCCAGAGACTTCCCATGCTTTGGAACAAGATTCCAGCCTATATTAGGCAGAGCTCCTCGCTAACACTCTTCAAGAGAAACCTTGATGAGTGGATGGGAAACAGAAAGTTTACCTCGGGGATCACTTCACTGGATCTGCTGGACAGAGGCACAGGGAACTAATCTAAGGGGGGCAGTGAAAGCCAACACATTCTGACTAGGCTTATAAATGCCTTTGGGCAGATAGCCTAGTACCTACCTATGAACCTATCTCCACAACCCCACTACTTTTATTTACACCCGTCAGGTCACACTATTTTAAGGTGCTGCTTATGCTGCTACAAAACTGTGGTCACACCTGATTAGTACACTAGTGGTAATCAGCAGGTGGTGTTACAATGGTTGAACTGTCATCATCACCATTAGCTTTACAGACTCACTGGATTTGGTTTCTAGTAGACATTGCAGCATTAGTACATGGAGAGACGAGCATTCTTTGAGGTTTCCTAGTACAGTGCAAAGTATCTCTGCAGCCAACATTGTATAATAGCATACAGTAACAGTGTGCTGTGACAATTTTGTGAGAGCGGGTGATTTTTTTACACAAAAGAAATCGAATGCAAGGGATTTGTGTGATAAACTAAACAATATGGACATTAATTGAACTGTCACAAAAAATTGCATCAGTATTGCCATAACTGTTTATGTAAGACACTCAACCTTTTATGTTTGCTAATAAACTTTCTGAAATATTGATGTAGATCAAGCCACTGTTGATTTATTTTTGTATCTCGTAACTGAAGGAGAGCACTGACCCATATGCTGCTTTTTCAGACTCAGCTCAGGATCATTATCTGTTTAGTGACTTGTTTGCAGTTTAGTAGTAGGCAAATGAATGGTAAAGGAATCAAACCTCGACCAACAGAAGCAGTTAGTTAACTACTCATAGCCGTATTCGTCTGCACTAATAGCTACAGTAACATCATGTTTCCTTTCCCTCATTTGCTACATCTTTTTCCGTCACACTGCATGACTGCTGTGCACTATATGTGTTTGTGTTGTGTATTTAAGGGGTATTTGCATTTATTTCCAGTTTTCCAAGTGAGTTATTAAAAAAAGCTTTGAAAGAGGCCCAAGGACAAAAGCTGCAACAGATTTATTATACAGTAAACTCTCAGTTAACCAATCAAGCAACCAGAACTCTCAACCAACTAGAAAAAAATCGAAGAAATACACTACAGTATGAACAATTCAGTTTTTCATGTGTTGCACTTTGTTTGCCCCTGCAGAAACATACCCTACATTTTTAGAGTTTTAAAAATGAAGATGCAAATAAATTCCCTCTCTCCTCAATCTGAGAACAAGTCAAGCCAAACAAGTCAGATCACTAAAATGTCAACACTTGCTACATACTCACTCAGTTTGTATCAGATTGCACATTCTCTCTCCGATCTCATGCACACTCTTCAGCTTTCATACATCTCTCCAATCTCTCACACACAGCTGCTTCTGCTTTCATGCATGTATTCTCTCTCTGTTCAATTCATTCAGTTCCAATCCACTCAGTGTGCCACTGAAAACAGTTCCACATGCCATGCTTTCTAGCGGAAATATAAGTTTAAAATATTATTACAGCCAGGCTTTTAATTACTGTATTTCAGTATCAAAATCAAATCAATACAGTGTTTATGGTATGGTATGGTATAGTTTAGGGTACAGTATTTGTCAGGTCTGTTTGTAACAATAACTCTCAAGAAACCAGAACTACACTTATCTGGCATCTACCAACCCCCATGGGTGCCGGTTAACTGTAAATTAGCAATCAAAGCAGTAGTGTTACATAGATGTGCATATTACAGAAGCTGCATGTAGTGTCAAAACATTAATGAAGAAAGATAATATTCAGGTGATAATGCAGTTACAGCAATATAACTGGTCAGCACAGTGGTGCAGTGGTTTGTGTTGCCTCACAGCAAGAGGTTTTCTGGTTCAATTCTTGGCTGGGGTGCCTTCTGTATCTCCTTGTATGTATGTCTGGATGTCCTCCCTGGGTTCATGTGGGTTTCCTCACATGTTACAAAGACATGTCTGGAATGTTTCTCCCCAGGCCTCTGCTGAAAATTGTCTTGTTCCAAGTTGGATTTTCCCAGTAAACAAATTATAAATAACCTGAGGAGAATATAACGCATTCATTTTCTAAGAAGATTATGAATTCTACTGCAGCCCAACTAACATTTATAAGCAAATAAATGTTTGGAAAAATGCATGGTTTATACTTTGTGCTCTGTTATGTAGTGAAGTAGGAGACAGCTCTTGTACCAAGAAGAACTGAGACAGAATAAATGCACGGTGGTGATTAGTAGGAGAAATAAGGTGGGTCAACATTAGTGTAAAGTTTAGTACCTAAGGGCAGTAGATTCTGTAAGTGGTGTTGGTTAAATAGCTTTCATAAATGATCAAGCTGCAGGATGAGTGATTATGATAGAACTACGGGGGTGGATATAGTAAACTAGTAAAATCTCTTTGCTACAGTCAGGGGCAAGGTATCTAAATAATGAATGCTTAGAGAGAGAGGGCCATTATTTTGGTAGTGACTGGTAACTTGGATTTTGAAGAGGCTTCTCCAGAGAATGGTGAGCAATTGTACATCCAGTTAGAAAGGAGATATGATTTTAATTGAGATTTGAATTTTCTGGAGTTATTGATGTCATGAGTTTGTAATGGGAGAGAGTTTCAGAGTTTAGCAATGGTGCATACAGGGATTTTGCATTTGTGTTGGCGGTAAGTATGGTGATCAGGGATTTTTAACAGGCGTAGCTGGAGCATATCAGAATGCTGAGCATAATAGTGGAGAATGTTCTCGGTTTGTTGAAGTGGATTTATTTGAGGAAATTAGGGAATTTATGCCATTGAAGTTGGGGTACAGACAGTAGGGACAGTAGCAAGTTTGGTAGCTTTGCTCAAGCTTTGAGAGTTGGGTAGAAAGGGTTGGCTGATACAAATAGATGCAGCTTATGTGAAAGCTGAGTAGGAAGGACAGGCGACACTTTCTGGTATGATCTGTAAAGTTTTGTTTGGCCCTGTATAGCATGCCTGGTTTTTTATGTGATTTTTTTTTACGCCTTCCATGGTGTGATTATCAAATTTTAGTTCGTCATACATTATTAGTCCAAGTAGCTTGTTTTGGGAGACCCTAGCAATTGTAGTGCCATTTATTGACATAAAAAGTTTTGTTGTTAGGAGGTTTGGGACAGAGTTCTTTTATCATTGATAAGATTTTGAGTCTCTGAGCGGGTTTCTACAAATTTGAAAAAGCATTTTGAGGGATGGTTTACAATTCAGAAAGTGGTTTGACATGGTGGTTGACAGTAATATTCATCTATATATTGTATAAAGGAAACATTGTGGGGTGTAGAGGTAAGTCATTAATGAAGATGTTAAATTGTAAGTGGCCAGGGATGAAGCCCTGTGGCACACCCAACAGATAATGGGAGAATAGATGATTTAGCCTGTAGCCATTTAATGCTTTGGCCCCTGCTGATAAGGTAGGAGATAAACCACAAGATAGAATAGTGACCTACGTATAGAGTTTTTGGAGTAGTTTATAGTGAGAGACAGTTGTCAATTGCTTTAGATAGGTCAAGGAAAATGTATGATATTAGGTTATTATAATTTCTGTGATGGTGAACAATGTTAATGAAGGACAGATAGGCAGCCTCTGTACTGTGTGATGGGCGAAATTCATGTTGAGATGGAGAGTGAATGTTGTTTGATAGTATATATTGGAGTATCTAGGAATGAATCCACTTTTCCAAGTTCGTGGACAATGGGGATAGAGTAGCTATGGGTCTTAAATGATTCAATTCATTGGGAGAGCCTCTTTTCCTCCTTTATGAAGTAGAATGGTGTGGGATTGTTTCCAAGATGTTCTATAAATCCAAAGTCTTTGCGACCAGTTGTGTTCTCTTCCTGGAGGTCAGAGCTGATGGCTAAGCCAATTTCCATTGTAGCTCCTGCCTTTGTTTCCTTGACACTGGTCATGTCTGAGCCCAGCAGACATTGTGGCTTATGCATTGAGGTGGGTGTCTCCAGATCAGGTTCTACAATTACAGCTTTGGGGCCATCCCTTTCCTCAGAGCATCCTCCCTTGTTAGCTCAACTCCCATCTTGGCACTGGGGCAGGATGTGGCTGTGCTGAAGTCCAGAGCATCCGTGGGATCCTCAGACTCAAAGTTTTTCAGCTACAGTCAGCCTGCTTCAGCTTTCAGTGTCATAAAAAGGATGTTCACCTGTCAGTAGAGGGAATGGTCAAGTACAGCCAGTGCCCCTTCTCTTAAACTGGCACCTATGACTGCTCCTCAGTCTGCTCCTGGACAGCCCACCCTGGTTGTCTCCCAGTCGCCCCCCCCCCCTTGCTGGAGCACCTGCCTTTTCCCTTTCATCACAGAGTCCTTGCAGCAGTAAGAGGCAGTGCAAGAGGAAACATCTAGAGTCACCTGAGGTGCCCCTCATGGAAGATACTGACCTCATTGAAGGAGAGGGGTCCTCCATATCCCTCCAGGATAATGTCTTCTTTGGCAATCTTTTGGAGCTTCTTCACCAGCATGGACATGGAATGATGAATCCCCTTTTTTGGAACAGTTGGTATTTCTGGAGACCTTTGGGTGAGTTTATCCATGTCCTGGATGGTTCCTGCCAATTCCCAGGAAGCCAGATAAGATACTTGCCCTCCTAAAGATCGAGGGGCCAGGCATGGATGCTATTGTGGTGGCATTAGCCATTAAGAAGAATATTTCAGAAGAGAGGTCCTTGGTCCTTCCCCAAATAGGGAATTTCAGGTGTTGAAACATTTTGGGAAGTGCTCTTACTACGGAGCTACATTCACTCTGAAGGTGTTAAATTATTTAGGCCACTTGATCAGGCTTCAAAGGGACATCATGTTGGAAATGTCAAAGGTTGTTAAGGCTCAGCAGACTCTGTAGTCAGAAGTCTCTGGAGGGTCAGTTGTCCACCTTACAATTGATAGCTGACATTTCCATGAGGTTGCTATCCAGTGCAGCTGGAGTGTCCTGAGCCACTGGCACCAGTATTGCCATGCGTCACCACGTTTGGTTGAGGTTGTGTAACTACATAGGCTGCTTCAAGGCTTCCTTTATTAATGCCACATTTGATGGCTCTTCACTGTTCAGGATGAAAATTAAATGCACTTTAACCAGGAGTGAGCAAGAAGTAAAGACATTGTCTGACGTTTGCATATGTTTTGCTACGCCTCAGTGGTCCTTCTGAAACCAAAAAGTGAAAAAAACATATTTTCTTCAGGAAGTCACAAAAGTCTTTTCAAGATGCTTCTCCTGAAGGTATCCCCGTAACAGGATGGGTAACCACAATGTTTGCTGTCCACAATGCAGGGGCAGTCTGCAGAATTAGGGCTTCTGTGGAGCTTTCTCCAGGAGGCTCTTTCTGCAGTTGTGAAGGGTTGCTGACTGTCCTGCTCTGGAGGCAGTCAGGAGTCATTTGACTCTACACTTGAAAGCCTGGGAGGCCACCACTTCAGACAAATGGGTGCTAAGAGTCATATCTAGTGGTTATTTAGTTCCATTTTTAGAAGTTCCAAATTTGAATCCCTCATGTCTCCCAGACATTTCACCCCACCAAAGACAGGAAGCAGCCATTGTGATACAGAAGCTGCTGATCTGATAAATAGGTCATCCAAGAGGTCCCACCAGACCAATGAGGATCTAGGGTCTACTCAAGATTCTTTTTGGTTCAAAAGAAGAACAAGGACATTAGGCCAATCTTGGATTTGAGAAAACTCAATCCCTTTATAAGACACTCCAAGGTCCAGATGGTCACAGTGCAGCCCATATTACCTCTGCTCAGGAAGGACAACTGGATGTGCTCAATCAACCTCAAGGACTCCTACTATCATATAAATATAGAGAGGCATTCCAGGAGGCTTCTGCACTTCTGGCTGGAAGCCTATCATTACCAATTTAGAAAGCTGCCATTTGGTCTCACCACTGCCCTGGGTGTTCACCAAGTGTATGGCAGTCATAGGAGTTTGGCTCAGGCTACAGGGGATCAGGTATTTGCCCTACTTGGATGATTGTTTCCTAACTACTTCCATCAGAGCATCCTTAGCCAGGGCCAGGGACACCCTGTTACAGCTGTGCAGTTCCTTGAGGATCACTGTCAATTACCAGAAGTCAAGTCTGCATCCATTTTAGTCACTAGAATTCATAAGTTGCCAGCTGGACATGGTTTCTTAGATTGCAAAGCTTCCACATCCAGAATGTTGAGTCTTTGATCTCATGCAGTATCTGTTTGCTTTCTTACAAAAAAGCATCTAGTCTCTCTCCTCCTGAAGCTGTTGGGGCACATGGCGACTTCCATCAGACTGGTCCCACCAGACACGTATCACATGAGGGCTCTGCAGTGGACTTAGGCAGTGCAGTGATCTTATGTAACACATTTGATGGATTTTCCCATAATTCTGACAAACGTATGTTGAGATGAGTTCAAGTGGTGACTGGAGTCTCCTTCAGTGTCCAATGGGAAACTGTTTGTCCTCTCCCCAGTCACAGTCATGATGGACATCTCCCTTCTGGGATGGGGGTATTTTGAAGGGAAAATAGTTCAAGGGACCTGTCCTCTTCAAAGGCCAATCTTCACATCAATGTCTTGGAGATGAGGGTGGTCCTCCTGGCACTGCAGGGCTTTCAGCACGTTTTTTTCCCAAAGATGTGATCTCACTCTAGATCAACAATATGTCAGTCATTTGGTAACAGAACAGAGGAACATGATTTTACTCTCTTTGTTGGGAGGCCATGATGATCTGGCAGTGGATGATTTCATCTCAGTGTTTCCTGATTGCAACACATATCATGGGCAGGTGCAACATTTTGGTAGACAGTCAAAGCAGAAACATTCTCCTTTCTCATGAGTGGCCCTTGAATCTGAGAGTTGCTGCTCAGATCTTTCAGCACTAGGGCATTCCATGTTGTGACCTGTTTGCATCCCTGTCCAACACCAAGTGCAACAGCTGTTATGCCTTAGTCCATCCTCAGAGGAAGTTACCCAGGGATGCTCTTCTGTATGCTTGGCCTTTGGGTCTCTTGTACCTTTATCCTCTAACCCCTCTAATATCAAAGTTTCTTCAGAAGGCACCCCACTGCAGTGACTATAATTCTCATAGCTCACTTGTGGCTTTGTCAGGTTTGGTTCCCCTTTCATTGGCCTGTTCTGAGGTACCCCCACTTGTGTGCTAAATCCCCTTCTATATCTCATCTCCCATCTCACTGGTCTGGATATGCCAAATCTCTATATGTTAAAGCTAACTACCAGTTCCCCTGATGGCCAGAAATCCCAAGCTTTGCCGCAGTGTGTGTTCATGTCTTGCCCTCCTCCCAGATGATGTCTACACAGAAGGTGTACACTAGCTAGTAGAAGCACTTTGCTATTTGGGCTGACTCTCGGGGTTTTGATCCTTTTTTGGCCCCCTTGGAGGCAGTCCTGGATTTTCTTGTGGGTTTGTTTACTGCTGATCCAGTCAATCCACGATTAAAGTGCAAGTGCAATTGGCAGCCATTTCCAACTTCCACATCAGCAGGGATAATGTGCCCCTGGCTGCTCTGAAGATTTCTTAGGCCTTCCTTACGGATACTTTTCTACTGGGACTTCCTCTTTAGAAGGCTGTTCCACCATGGGATTTGCATTTCATGTTGCAGGTGCTTGTGGGTCGTTTGAACCCTCTGCTAACACTGATTTGAAACTTTTGTCTTGGAAAACATTTTTGGTAGCTGTCACTTCTGCCAGACACTTACCTGAGTCACAGGCCCTCTCTTTTTTCCCCACTATATTTGTTTTTTCCATAAGGATAGGGTATCTCTTTGTACAGATACCTCTTTTCTCCCCAAGGTGGCTACAGAGAATAATTGGAATCAAGCCATTCACCTTCCTCTGTTTTTTGCTTATTTCTCCAACAAAGGTAAAAGATATTACATTGCATTGATGTGCATAGACAATTGATATTTTATTTAGACAGGACAAAATCTTTTAGAAAGTCTAAACAATTTCTTGTCTCCTTTTCTAAGTTTCAGTTGGGTTAGCTTGTTTCTAAGGTTACATTGTCCTTGGCTGTCATATTGCATTACTTTTACATATAGTTTGAAGGGAAAGTTCTTGAATCCTAAACTGGTAGGTCATTCTACCAATGCTATGGCTACCTTGAATCCTAAACTGGTAGGTCATTCTACCAACGCTATGGCTACTTGCACTGCTTTTTACTCTACAGCTTTGTTGGATGATTTGTGTGCTACTGCTACTTTGGTGTGCTTCCATACCTTTGTGTCCCACTACAAGCTGGACATTCATTCAAGATCTAGGGCTTCCTTTGTTTCCACCACATTTTAGAAAATCCTTCTATAGAACCTCCTGGGGTATTACGTGGGTGGGGACTCTGTCCCACAGATTGAATCCAGATGGAAAAGACAGCATCAGATATGAAAGTTATGTACATGCCATAATGATAGATCAGTGTTGTCTTTTTCCAGCTGTTTCAACCTTCCCTCCTTCCTGTTGGCTTGGCAAGTCCTTTTCATAAGTTGACCAATTGGGGAAGGTTGCTCTACCTTGTTGGTAGCACCTTGATGTCATTCCTTTTAGGGTGGTGTTTTGACAGTTGAGACAGACGGGGCAAAGTTGATCTGAGGTTCTCTTGGTTGACTGAGCCATTATGGGTAGAGAAGGCAGAGTTCAGACAGCTGAAGTCTGAGATATCGCTAGTCTTGGATCTGATAACCCACAGGTTCAGTCTGATGGAGAAAGATAACACAGATCTACCATTATGGTGACTAATAACCTCCATTTTGTGCAAGACTGGAACCTCCTGTGGATGATACGTGTCCATGGCACAATTGTATGACAAATGAAGCTTGGATTACTTCAGATGATGTGAGCCAACTGTCTGCCTCCAAATGGGTTAATACAGACTGAAACTCGAGATCAGGCATTCAAAAAGAAACTATATTAGACTGACACTCACTGAGTAGAGGCTGTCAAGTCTGTGAAGAGCTTTGGGAAATTTCTAAGGCCTCATGTTCCCTTCCAGTGGAGTCCTTAAGCACCAGCTTTATAGGCATTTGTATTTTTCAGTATCTACATTTCAGCCTGGCAGACTTTTTCTTTCTTTCTGTCCTCACTTGTGAAACAGTCTCTGACTGGGTAGGAGACAAACATGTATCCCATAGTCAGCATGAAAAGCTTCTTGTATTTCTGAAAAATTCCAAGATTCTGAACACAGCACAGCATGATCTTGTTAATGGTCTCACAGGGATTGCCAGTAGTGATTTGGGCTGTACCAAAGTAAAAGAAGGTACTTTAAATGGTAATTCCTTGGGACAATATGTTTCTTGCAGATACATACATTAGTTATTTTGTTCCAGAGACATCATGGGCCAAAGAAAATCACCCCCAACCAGAATAACATTTTTAGTAATAAAAGGTAATAGCTGAAAAAGATCTAAGGGACTGCTCCACCTCTGTTAATTCAAAATAAATAAAAAAGTGTCCAATTACTGTTTATATCACTCTTTGAAGTAGCCTGAAAGTACACTTACTCTCACAAACAAGGAAGTGTATGCTTATTGGGGGGGGGGTCACAGAAGTGTAAGCTTACAAAAAATGCATGAGCTCTCCTCTCCATTACACCCCGTCATCATGCTGATGTTCTCAAAATAGGTAGTGACCAGCTCCATTCGAAGATGCCTGTTGATATAAAAGTCTAGCCCAAAGGATGCTCCAACACATGAGGAAATACACTGAAGGAGTGATCTTTACAACAATCGTCCATCTCTTTATGCAACGTAGATGTTTTAAGCAGAAAACTGTGTATATGGGGAAGTGCTTGACAAAGAATATTATCCTTGTACGTCAACAAATTCTGTTTGGTGAGGGGAACACAAATGGTCCAGCCATTTGGGAATCCTGGAATTAGCATCCTGCATTTAATGCAAAAAGCAATGTTACACAGCACGAGGAAAAACAAAAGTGTACAGTATTTGTTTCTATTGACTTGGAAAGTCCACATGGGTGGTATATTCATTTCTTTACTGGAGGTCCAGGAAGTAAAGCTGTAACATTAAAGAATAGCATGCAACAGTACTTACCTTCCTTTAAAAGCTTTCTCACTGATTGTTTTTGTGTGCTTACTCCTTCTCTTGTCTCTACCTGTTCTGTTTGCCCTGTGGGCTCGCTCTGCTCCCCTACACTACCCCCAAATTCCACCCACCCCAGTAGTCCTAGACTTATACCTCCTAACCACCCCCCTTCCCCATCCTACCAATCAGAAGTTCCCACTTCTCTAGCTAATCGTATCATACCCTTTCACCACTTTATTTTCTTTGCTTGATCCCACTACTTAAAATAATTAATATTAACTATTATCTCTTCTCTTTGTCTCACTTCTGTCCTATTACCCTTATATTACTCTAAAACTACGTAGCAGTATGCCCATAACAGTGAACTCAGCTAGAACCAAGCCATTACTCATTACTACACTCCTATCTCTCCTAACTTCAGCCGACCTCCTAACCTATTTTGAAAACCTTGAATATTACAAGTTTCATTATCCTCCTCAACAAACATCCACTCTAACTCCTACTATCATATAAATATAACTTCCATACCTAGCTACCTGCTAGCCAAATATCACAGACTGGCCCACATTAAATACAATAATCTCACAGCCAGGAAAGTTCGATATCTAATTAGCTACACACATTATCCTATACTTAGATTAAAAAAAAAAATCCCTAAAGGATGGAGACATCCATCCTAACCCTGGCCCAACAACTGAATCCTGTAATCCCAATTCCTCTACCACACTCACCACCGCCAGACTCCCTAACTCACTCCTGATAGCACATCTCAATATCTGCAGTGTAAACAATAAAATTCCACATCTTCATACTCTCATAGATGTTCACTCATTTGATATCCTATGTTTAAGAGAAACTTGGTTAAAACCTAGAACTCAAAACAATGAAATTATCCCACCAGGATACAATATATTGAGACAAGACTGCAAAAAGCATAAGGGAGGGGGAGTAGCAATTCTATTTAAAGACAGCCTGCAGGTTACAACTTCATCTTATAATCCACCTCAGGATAATAATGCAGAAGTCCTTATTTCCAAAATTCATACATCATCTGTATCTATCTGCCTCCTGGCAATAATTCTAGTACACTTGAGAATATCCTCAGCTGGATTTTATCAACTTTCCCACAAGAAACTATAATCCTAGGGGACTATAATATTGATTGGAAGTGTGTTAACACCGAGCATCCTACTTCTCACATTAACCTCCACGGCTTCACTCAAATCATCAACTCCTCTACCAGAATTAACAAACCAAACAATAAAGAGAGTACCTTAGATTGGATTCTTATTAATAACTCAACTCCTCTACCAGACTTAACAAATCAAACAATAAAGAGAGTACCTTAGACTGGATACTTATTAATAACTCAAATCCTCTACCAGACTTAACAAACCAAACAATAAAGAGAGTACCTTAGATTGGATTCTTATTAATAACTCAACTCCTCTACCAGACTTAACAAATCAAACAATAAAAAGAGTACCTTAGATTGGATTCTTATTAATAACTCGACTCCTCTACCAGACTTAACAAATCAAACAATAAAGAGAGTACCTTAGATTGGATTCATATTAATAACCATTTCCAAACATATAAGGTAGGAATCTTACCAGATGTCATAAAGTGACCACTCTTTGACCGACATTATCAGACAAAAATGTGATATTTCCCATCCTCCCACATATAGAACTTCAAGATCCAATAAACACTTTAACCCAGTGCTATTTCAATGTGAGTTGAGTGCTTGTGACTGGACTCCTCTAAAAACACACTCACTTGAAGAGGCAGTCAAATACTTCAATGAAAAATTCTTAACTATCCTTGACCAGCATGCTCCTAAATGCTCTATTAGAATCAAGTCAAAACCAGCCCCCTGGCTTACAAAAGAAACCAGACAGAAAATCCTAGTCAGAAACAAATCTTGGTCTAGGTGGCAAGCTACTAAAAATATTTCCGACCAGAAAACTTTTTGACAGTTGAGAAATGTAACAAAAAAGGCTATTCTCTCAGACAAAAATAACTTTTATAGCAAAGAACAAGAAAGAGAAACCAAGAGCTTGAGGCAAACAAACACTTCCAGGACACCACAAATTGAACCACACTATAGTGGTAGAGATTTGGGTGAGGATTTTGACTTTCAAAAAACAGTAATCCCAAAAGATAAAAAGTGGAATCCACCAACGTCGTTATGTACGAAAATCTTCTTTAATACAAACCCAGCAGAATGCAAACAAGCGCTTTCACCCAGTGATACTGGGTTTTCTCAAGTTAAAACTGTAGTGTGCACATTCAGTTTAAATACCTTGCAACAAGCAATTTGCAACTCATTAAACAATTAAATGCAGTTGTTGACTTAATGCAAATTTAACCATTGAGTTTTCACAAACCAAATGCATTTTAACAAACTGTTTTGTAAATGTTGTTGAAACCATTGCTAGGGTGCAACAGTATAAAGATTACACCTTAATATATTCACCTTTGGTTTCCTCAAAAGGGGCATTATCAAAGGTCAACTTATTAGGGCGTCCAGAATGTGCAGTACTTTGGAGTTATTTTTTATGGAGGTTGATTTTCTGAGAACATTATTCCTGGAAAGGGGTTATCCTTTGTGGCTTTTTCAAACCACACTTTCAGATATTTTAGAGAAAAGAGACTCTCTCTATCCTCCTTTATTAGGAGCAGGTTTATCGCTTCCTTCACCCTCCAATAAACAGGAGCTTAGTGCACACAAAAATGTTGTTTATTCTTTTGCTAGTGATGATAAAGAGATAGAAAGTATAATACAAGCGTTTTGGCCGATAGTCTCAATGCATGAGGACATTGGTTTATATTTGCCCACAACTATTAATTTCACCAGAAAAAGGAATATTAATTTAAAAGGCATTTTTGAGCAAAACAGCAATAGGACACATTCTTTTAGTAGTAGTGTTTCGTGCAAAAGGGCTGGCACTTATAGTTGTGGTAGATGCAACCAGTGCTCCTTTATTTGGCAAAGTGATCATATTTTTATTCCTTCTAGAAGATTTACTATTAGAACACACGGGCATTACACATGTTCATCATCAGGGGTGGTTTACCCTGGCATTTGTGGAGGCTGTCAGAGTTTCTATGTGGGCAAGACGGAGAGAATTCTTAAGCATAGAATCTATGAACATTTGTATGAGATAATGCGTTTTATAAACACTCTCTGACTTGCCCACAGATGTCACTTAAATTCTTCGTGCTGGAAAAGGTGAACCCAGATCCGAGGGGAGGTGACTGGGAAACCAGACTCAGTACGAGGGAACTGATTTGGCAACTCAAGTTGAATGCTACTAAACATCCAGGCTTGAATGACTGTATTAATTTAGCGCCGATTTTGAAAATCAACAGTAACATTCTATAAAGTTAGTTCACACATTTTTTGGATTTGTTACAGTCGTACACTGTTTTTTAGAGTTTAGGCAGGGCGGTGTAGATTTGGCAACTCAAGTTGAATGCTACTAAACATCCAGGCTTGAATGACTGTATTAATTTAGCGCCGATTTTGAAAATCAACAGTAACATTCTATAAAGTTAGTTCACACATTTTTTGGATTTGTTACAGTCGTACACTGTTTTTTAGAGTTTAGGCAGGGCGGTGTAGTTTTTATTCATTACTTATTTTTACATTTTTATACATGCATTTGTTATAAACAGATTTTTTAGTTAAAGGTCTTCACACACTTTTAAACAGAAACTGCTAAGTACACAGGTGGATCAGATTAGAACATCTTTTCAACAGAGCACATTTTGCAGTAGCCTATATGCTTTGATGCATTGGCTAGCAGATTATTTACTATTTATTTTCTGCACATTACTTATGCACTACGCTGGGTGGATGAGTACTGCTCACAGTGGTTACCAGCACAGTGCAGCAGGTTAATTTTTTGATGGAAGTATGTTCTTAGTATTGTTCCTGGCTGTTTTTTCACTGCTGTTTTAAATTTATTCTTAATGTATTTTAAAGTTAGGTGCACTTAATATTCTTGTTTAAGGAAACCAAAGGTGAATATATTAAGGTGTATTCTTTATAATGTTGCACCCTAGCAATGGTTTCAACAAAATTTACAAAACAGTTTGTTAAAATGCATTTGGTTTGTGAAAACTCAATGGTTGAATTTGCATTAAGTCAACAACTGCATTTAATTGTTTAATGAGTTGCAAATTGCTTGTTGCAAGGTATTTAAACTGAATGTGCACACTACAGTTTTAACTTGAGAAAGTCCAGTATCACTGGGTGAAAGCGCTTGTTTGCATTCTGTTGGGTTTGTATTAAAGAAGATTTTCGCACATAACGACGTTGGTGGATTCCACTTTTTATCTTTTGGGATTACTGTTTTTTGAACGTCAAAATCCTCACCCACATCTCTACCACTATAGTGTGGTTCGATTTGCTCTTCAATTTGTGGTGTCCTGGAAGTGTTTGTTTGCCTCAAGCTCTTGGTTTCTCTTTCTTGTTCTCTGTTGGAGTTCTTTTTTTTGAACTTTTATAGCAAACTACAGCAAACAAACCAAAATAATCCACAAAGGTTCTGGGCGAATATCAATAAACTCCTACACCCAGGTCACTCCAGTAGACCAACCCAACCTGATGCTAATCATAATACTCCCAACCAAAGTGGTAATACCTTTAACACCTTCTTTACAGAGGCCATTCAATCTCTAGCCTGCCAGCTGTCCCCTGATAACTCTAGCCTTCTTACCTCTTCTCCTAATCCCCTTCCTACTTTCCACCTGCAACCCGTCTCTACTAACTTCATCTTTAAGCTCATCCAAAACCTTAAGCCATGTACTCCTTTAGCTGACCAAATTCCAGCTGAATATTTGCAAAAAGCAGCCAAAGCAGTAGCCTATCCTATAGCCATAGGTTCATAGGTAGATATTAGGCTACCTGCCCTAGGGCATTTATAAGCCTAGCCAGAGTGTATTTGGCTTCTGCCTCCCTATTAGATTAGCCTGCTGTGCCTCTCTCTGTAAAGTAGGTCACAGAAGGTACCCTTTTAAGATTAGTTTACTGTGCCTCTGTCTAGCAGGGACACAGAAGAGATCCCAGGGGTGAATTTGCGATTTCCCATCCACGCGTCCAGATTTCGCTTGAAGAGGGTCAGTGAGGGGCTATGTCTAACATGAATTGGGATTCTATTCCAGAGTGAGGGGAGCCTCTGGGAAATGAATCTGTTCCTCCAGCATGTCTTATTTATTTTTGTGCTGAGGTTTAATTCCCTGGAGCGTGTAGCTCTAGGGGATTTGGATTTTTTGAGGTGGAGCATGTCCATTAATTCTGGGTTTGACATGGCTTTGTACGTCAGGCATAGGTCGCCTCTGAGTAGGCAGTAAGCAACTGAGTAGAGCTGGAGTTTCTTTAGTTGAGCTGCATAGGACATCTGCTTGTAGCCCATGATCCTCTTGGTGAGGTACTTTTGGGGGTCTCTCCAGTTGCTGCAGGTGTCGGGTAAGGTACATCCCAAAAGGGGCATTGTATTCAATTATGGGCCTGATGAGTGACGAGTAGAGGGGCACAATGACCTCTCTTGATCTAGATGCGAACCCTTTCATGATAAGGTGGGCTATATAGGTCTTTCTAACCACTTCGGCAACGTGATTATCAAAGGAGAGATTACTATCTACGTTGGTCCCCAAATCTCTAATTACTTCTTCCCTACTTAATGATTACCACCTATGTGGTAATTTGTGGGCACCTTGTTTTTCCCAAAGGGGATGACTATGCACTTTTTAGCATTTAGCTTGAGGCCGTGACTCTGGCACCAAGCATCCGTCTCTGTGAGACCCTTTTGGAGGATGCTTGTGACAGCTGGAGATTCGATTATGGCCCCCAGTTTGCAGTCATCTGCGAACTTTGTCAGCCATAATCCCCCCGTGTTAGCCTGAACCTCAGAGAAGTATATACCGAACAAGAGAGGTCCCAGAACTGAGCCCTGTAGGACGCCACTTGTAACTGGTTTGGATTCGGACATGGCACCTGTGATTCTGACCATGTGGGTTCTATCTCTGAGCCAGTTTGCAACCCATCTTGTGATATAGGGGTTGATATTTAAGCTGGTAAGCTTATTTATGATGCCCGAGTGGGGTATTGTGTCGAAGGCTTTTGCGAGGTCCAGGTAGGCTGTGCGGACTACCTTGCCCTCATCTATGGCTTTGGTAACTATTTCAAAGAAATCAATTAGGTTTAAGAGGCAAGATCTGCCCTTAACAAAGCCGAATTGGGTAGGGTCCAGTGTCTGGATGCTCCCAATGCCTTTGTTTATGAGTTCCATGATAATACGCTCCATAGCTTTACAGAACAGACTAGTCAGGCTTATGGGGCAATAGTTCTGGGGTCCGTTGTAGCACCACCTTTGTGGAGTGGGACCACTGTAGCTGTACGCCATTCTCTGGGTACATATCCTGTAGTAAGGCTAAGTTTGAACAGTGACTTAATGTGAGGGTTCAGTTCTTCTTGGAGCTCATGTAAGACAAAGCCTGGGACACCGTCCGGTCCCATAGATGCTGTGTTTTTTGCTTTGGAGAGGGCAGCTTTCACCTGTGCCTCTGTGATGTCAGGGAGGTTACATTCAGTTGGGATAGGCATTTGCTCCTTTTGGGGGGAAGGGGGGGAGAAGTTTGAACTGAATCTGTCTGCCAGGATGTTGGCTATGTCTGTAGGTTCAGTATATTTTGTACCATTATGCAACAATTCAGAGCATATCTGGGAGTTTCCACCCATATTCCTGACATAACTAAAGAAGGCCTTGTGATTATCTTTAGTGTCTAGGGCAATTTTTCTTTCCAAACTGGCCTTTGATGATTTTATGAGGGATCGAAGTTTCTTGCTAATACTGATCAGAGATGCCTTCCCTTTTTGGTATTTTGCTCTGTCATGTAGTAGCTTACTCCTTCTGTTGTATAGCTTATTTATGGCCGGGGTCCACCAGCCCGGTCTCCTGTTTTTGGAGGAGTGAGTCTTGGTTTTATTTGGGATAGCACAATCCATTCATTCCTGCAGGTGCTTATAGAATGCATTTGTAAAGGATTCTGCGGATTGGGCTGTATTATCCTCTGGCCCGGGGGCTTTGAAGGATTCCACCTCAGTCTTGAGAAGTGCAAAGTTGGCTTTTAAGAAATTCTTTACAGTGATTTCCTTGGCTGGGGGTGGGGACGGGATATGGATGTCCAGGGAAATTTGTTTATGGTCTGATCTTACCAATGAGGGGTTTACCTCTGGTGTGGAACATAGAGTCCCCATGTTGGTGATGATCAGGTCCAATATGTTGTTCCCTCTTGTGGGAGTGGTGACCAGTTGTTCCATCGCGTTAGAGTTTATAAATTCAAGGAACCATTGGCCGAGGTTGTTTGGGCTTGAGTAGTTTTCCCAGTCTATGTTTGGGTAGTTGAAGTCACCCAGTAACATAGTGTTTGGAGAGACCTTCATATTCTCCAGTGTTCTCAGGAATGCCAAGTGGGGTTCCTATAATAGGGAGGGTGTTCTGTAGCAGGCTACAAACTGAAAGGCAGTTTTGCCTGCTTTTAGTTGCACATGGATGATTTCCGATGCTTCGTGCAGTGCCACTAACCTGGAGGTGTAGGTATCTTTGATGAATATAGATACTCCCCCTCCTTTTGTGCTTCGGTCCGAGTTTTGGGGCCGAAACGCATGGTGTGAGTTATAACCTGGTAGTGTTGGGGTGCTCTCAGGAGCCTTGAACCAGGTTTCTGTTACTGCACAGACATCAATTTTCTCCATACTGAGGAGATCCTCGAGTGCGTGCATATTGAGGTTTAGACTTCTGGCATTGAGTAGCATTACCTTTAGTTTTTTTATCCATGGGTTGTCTATGGAGGTGGGTTTGTCCTTTGAGCCTTGCCTAAAAAAGGCACTATGGGGGTGGCAAGACCCTTGGCCAGTATACAAAAGCCTAAGGGTGACAGGT